>NW_025155460.1:0-1444 GCF_004010195.1 Chiloscyllium plagiosum
AGTTGCCTTGGCATTTACTTTAACAGGAACACGCCAGTCCTGTCTCCCATTTGGCAAAACTTCTTTCACCAGCAAACAATCTCTTCCATCAACTTTTGAAATTTCCTGCATAATACCATTAAAGTCTGCACGATATGCGTCAGAAGTGGTCTCAGTAAAACCTTGTTTAGATGTAGCAAAATGTTGTAATGACTACACCCGATAACGTTCGCAAAAAAGGACATAAATCCATATAGCATTCTAATTACTTGCTGCAGATGCAAACCAACATTATGTGAACCGAATATCAATACATTCAAATTCCTGTTGTCCCGAGTTCTGCAACATCTCTCCATGGTATTCTTGCTTTTTCATCCCGTAACAGCACCAATAAACCAGAACCCACACAATATTATTTTTCATGAATGTTTGCTCACTAACCTCCACTTCCAGTGGTCTGTCGCAGACTCCGAAACACCGCTGACAAATTATTGAATGACGATCTTAGTCAATGAGCTAAATGAACTCCAGTCGATTTGTTCCCACTTCCAATGTATTAACATAGATTTAATCATTGATGATCTCACACTGATTCCAAAGGCATTTCACTCGTTTGTACTTTAAAATCTAAAAATACACGTTAGTTTCTACTATGTATTTCCTGCTAACTTATCAGAAGTACCTCATCCTAGGTTGCAGGCTAGAAAGGTTGAATGGTGTTTTCCTGTGCTCAGTAATTATACAAGGACCTAATGACTTAATTCCATTCCTGAGAAACTCCTTAGAGAGGTTACTGATCTCCTCCAGTCTTATTTTATAGATCCTGAGTGGCTGAATATTATCTTCCTCTACCTCTGCAACAGTATAAGCAGTTGCATGAGGGAAAACACACATAGATTGGGCGCATCAGTTGTCCATTCGCCATCTCCAAGAGCTACTCAACTATTCAGAATGCTCTTGATTGATCTGATTGTGGGTGAATAACCCATACCTGTTCATTCTGAACAACCATTGAGTTCGTTGCCCACCAAAGTTTAATCGAGTTCACTTGAATATTTTAACGGCCCAATCTTCCCTCTTCCCTGGGGATGAGGCCACCACAGACAGAACAGGCCGAAGAAGAAAGGGAAATCCATATCTCAGTGGAGTAACCCTTAACTTTAAAGTGTTTTAGCTTCACAGAAAATCAGCACCGCTTTTCAAACACAAGGGCATAACAATTAGAAGCAGATATACACCACTCAGCCCCTCAAACCTGTCCCACATTAACACTGACATTACAATCAAATATACCGCAACCTCGTCCTGCACTGGGCTGTCGGTGCACGTTTAAATATACCATAGTACCGGATGAGGCCAAAAAAATGGGTCAGTATCAGCTATTTCTCCACCACGTCTGTTCTGGTTTTCGATTTGGCCGATATGTTTCTCAACTGCATTCTGCTGCCTTCTCCCCAACTTTGCA
>NW_025155461.1:0-1444 GCF_004010195.1 Chiloscyllium plagiosum
ACCCTGTCCCAATTCATTTCAATCTCTCCCCATAGCTATTGCTTCTCTGCTGATGGAAATCAGTCCTTCCTACCCACTCTGACCAGGGCCTTCATCATTTTACACACCTCGAATGCTCCACCATTCAATATGATCATGGCTGATCATCCAACACAATCCCCTGTTCCTGCTTTCTCCCCACATTCTTTGATCCCTTTAATCCTAAGAACAATATCTAATTCCTTCTTGAACACATACCACATCTAATTCCCTCATGCTGGAAGAATGGATGAGAATTATTGTGTTGTTGTTTTTTGACCAGTATGGACACAATGGGCTGATGGGCCTTTTGGGTCTCTATGATTCTATGATTGTATATTATGAATAACTGGGTACCATGGACTGACCCCTGTAGTATGACAATTGGTAACTACCTGCCATTCAGAAAAAGACGTTGTTTCTGTCCTGCCTGCCAACCAGTTCCCCATCCATGTTAGTACACAACCCCCAATTCTCTTGTTCGTTGGGATTTCCCTGATTCAGTTGAACATATTTCATCCTGTCAGATCTTTGCTTTCCTCAGGTCCTGTTCAATGTCACCCCTGCATTTTCTATCCTCCTCTCAGCTTTCTGCAGGTTTGATCTCCAGATAACCAACATCACCTTCCCTGTTTGGTCTTCCCTACTCTGCTGCCTTTTGACATCCCAGGCTGAGAGTCTATATCTGGGAGTTCCACACTTACTCATTGTGGGAACAGATTCTGAACAATCTTTGTCTCATTCTTCGAGGCGTCCCACTGCCCTGACCCTGATTTTCCATCATGTACTTGGTTTCAGTCCACTTTTGCTAAATCACTGCACAGTTCAGTAAAATATTTCATTCCCAAATGAAATTTTTTACACTTGCTCCATTGTTCTCCATTTCCATCTGTACTCTCAATCTCACTGAGTTCTGATTACTGTCACTGAAATGCTCCCCCATTGATAGCCCTTCCAGCTGCCCGTATTCATTCCATAAACAATGGTCCAAAACTATCCCTTCTCTTTCACCATCACCCTCTCAGGGGCAATTAGGAATGGGCAATGAATGCTGGACCTGGCAGTGACATTCATATCCCAAGAAGCAATTTAAACAATACATGTTCTTTTGTCGGGGTTTATTCTGTATTGACTACAAATGTTCAATAAGATTGTATTGCCAATGAATATACTGAGAGTCAAAATCCATTTGTTTGGCAGGGATTAAAATTGTTTCTCTTGTCTTTCAGGCCGTGAGAACTCTCAGTCCAAGCTGACCCTGATGACCCCCTCCCCGGAGCAGGTCAATGCCAAGGGCACTGCCAACCTGGTGTGCCTTGCCAATCACTTCTATCCCGATGAGCCGGAGGTGCAGTGGAAGAAGGATGGTGCAGTCATTTCGGACGGGGTTCAGTCCAGCAACTACCTGCGAGCTTCGGACAGCACC
>NW_025155462.1:0-1444 GCF_004010195.1 Chiloscyllium plagiosum
ATCCAGATAATTACAGACCAGTGATCCTGACGTCAGTGGTAGTGAAGCTGCTGAAGAAGATAGTGATGGATAGGATCTGTTTCCCACTTGGAATAAAATGCTGTTAGCATTGACAGGTAACATGCTTCAGTGCAGGAAAAGTAATGTCTTCCCAACTTCATAGAATTTTTTAAGTTAGTGACAAAGTTGATGAATGAGGGAAGCGCCCTGGATGTCATTTCCATGGCTTTCAATAAAACATTTTGATTAGGTTCCTCATGGTAGGCTGTTGGAGAAGATGAAGTCGCATTGGGTCCACGGTGTACTGTTGTGGGATGAAAAACTCAATATTCCAAAAAAAAACCCCGGACACACCGGGATATCCTGCAAAAAAATTATACTTTAATCTTGTGAAATCAAAGTTGTGATAGCTATAAAATCGCTTCCCTGTCTGCCCACGCCCCTTTTGTTTAGCTGCACTTGAGACAGTTGTTTTTCCTGTGCTTATCTGATAGATCCTGCGCATGTATTGCAACACTAACTTAGCAGTATAACTGCCAAATTAACATTCATGCATTTACCCCTTTGAGATCAAAAGCTCTCATGCAGAGAAAGAATAAAAGGAAATTGGACGCACAAAGACTAAATCCATTCGCATCGTCGCAAAACCGGTCAAGCACAATTTCCAGGGAGTAGATTTCAAAGGAACCTTCCTCTGCACCTGGAAGCACAGGTCAAAAACTTGTCCCACAATGACTGGCAGAGAAAAAAAAGACCCAAAGACCCCGCATAATCTAAATGTGCGTGAAGACATGCAAGTCAGGTGTCTCCATCAGAAGAAGACTTCAGCACTGAACCAGATTTCAGATCATCGTGGTCAAACAGTGGATACACAGTGGAAGACCGGCCAGGCCACTGGAACAACAGAGAATTGTCACGCAATAAGACACACTGAAAAGATTTAAATAGAGGTATGAGACAGCAAAAAACAAATGCAGCAACAAGCACCAGGACACCCGCAACAACCCCTGTCTTAATGAACCAAACCCCCCATCCACCCAAAATACTATTCGACAAGACAAAAGACCCGATGGGCGGACACCACATCCTCCTTCAGCTCATTCTGTAAATTCCACAGCCTCTCCATAGCCCGTGTAAAGTATCCGTCTGGGCTGTGAATGTCCCCAAAACTGTACACAGAGCGCACCTTTCTCAGCCAACAACCAGTTGAAGGACTACCTTGTCTGCAACGCCATCCGACTGCGCAACTAACGCAGAAAGGCCATCATTACAGCAATAAATAAATCTCGGATGATTGTAATAGATATAATTAATCCACTCAGCATTCTTGCTAGCAACAATGACAGGGATAAGCGACGCCCAGCCCACGGATATCTCATTCTTGGCTTTGAAAACATTGGGAATACCCGGTCGTTGACCAAAACTGTCCATTGGCACCGCAGAA
>NW_025155463.1:0-1444 GCF_004010195.1 Chiloscyllium plagiosum
CCAGTGAAGACAGATCCAAAGTACCTATTCAACCCTTCTGCTATTTCCTTGTTCCCCATAATAAATTCACCTGTTTCTGTCTTCAAGGGCCCAATTTTAGTTGTAACCTTTTTTTTTCTTGTCACATATCTAAAAAAGCTTTTACTATTCTCCTTTATATTTTTGGCCAGTTTGTCTATGTACCTCATTTTTTCTCTGCCTATTGCCTTTTTAGTTATCCTCTGTTGCTCTTTAAAAGCTTCCTGGTCCTCCGGTTTCCCACTAATCTTTGTTGTGCTACATTTCTTTTCTTTTCTTTTTTTTTCCAGTCCTTAACTTCCCTCATCAGCCACGGCCGCTGCCTCCTGTCAGGATTTTTCTTCCTCTTTGGAATGAACTGATCCTGCACCTCCTGCATTATATACAGAAATACCTGCCATTGGTGTTCCACTGCCATCCCTGGTAGGGTATTGAACCATTGAGCTCCTCCCTAAGAGCTCCATAGTTCCCTTTGTTCAACTGCAATACAGACACTTCCGATTCTCCCTTCTCCCTCTCAAATTGCAGATTAAAACTTATCATATTATGGTCACTACCTCCTAATAGCTCCTTTACTTTGAGGTCCCTGATCAAATCCAGTTTGTTGCACAACACCAGATCTAGAATTGCCTTCTCCCTGGTAGGCTCCACTACAAGCTGTTATAAAAATCTATCTTGGAGGCACTCCACCAGCTCCCTTTCTTGGTGTCCAGTACCATCCTGATTCTCCCAGACTACCTGCATGTCGAAATCCCCCACATAACTTTGCAACAGCCAATTTCAACTCCTTATTCAACTTACACCCTACATCCAGACTACTGTTTTGGGGGCCTACAGCTACTTCCCATTAGGGTCTTTCTACCCTGACAATTTCTCAGCTCTATCCAGACTGACTCTATAACTCCTTATTCTATACCCCCCCTCGCAAGGGGCTGAATATCATTCCTCACTAATGGGGCCACCCCACCCCCTCTGCCCATTAGTCTGACCTCTCGATAGCACATATAGCCTTGAATATCCATTTCCCAGGCCCTGGTCTCTTGAAGCTACATCTCAGCTATCCCCACAACATCATGCCTGCCAATTTCCAACTGAGCCTCAAACTCTCCCACCTTATTTCTTATGCTTCGTGCATTCATATATAATAGTTTTAATTTGTTACTCCCCTCACCCTTCCTATCAACCCCTATTTCACTTCACCGTACTGTACGATCGCTTCTTGAGTTTTCTGCTCCGTTGATTCTGTCGTCTTTCTGAACTTCTGTTATTCTCACTTTCCCTTTAACTTCCTTATTGAATTTCCAGTTTGTCCCCCACCCCCACCACACTACTGAGTTTAAACACATCTGGGTTGCAGTGGCAAACCTACCTGCCAGAATGCTGGTCCCCCACATATTAAGGTGCAACCTGTCCCTCTTGAATCATG
>NW_025155464.1:0-1444 GCF_004010195.1 Chiloscyllium plagiosum
GGGTCCCAGGTTCAATTCCAGCCTTAGACAACTACCTGTGTGGAGTTTGTACATTTCTCTGGTTTCCCCCCACAGTGCAAAGGTGAATTGGCCATGTTAAATTGCCCATAGTGTTACCTGTTTCCCCACTGTAGGTAATCTAATCCAGGGGAAGAATCTGAAGGCCCTAATTTACGAGGGACTCTAAGCTCATGCCTTTCCAGGACTTCTCAGTTGTGGTAAACCAGAAAAGAAAACCTTACGATGAAGAGCCGAAGACATAGGAATGGAAGTAAGCCCATTCAGCCCATCGGGTCCACCCCGCCATTCAATCGTGAATGATGGGCATTTCAACGCCACTTGGTGGCACTCTCATCGTCACCCTTAATTCCTTGCGTGATCAGAATTTATCAATCTCTGCCCTGTAGACAATTAACGTCCTGGCCTCCGCTGCGCTCCATGGCAATGAATTCCACAGGCCCACCACTCTCTGCCTGAAGAAATGTCTCCTCATTTCCGTTCTAAATTGACCCCCTCTAATTCTCAGGCTGTGCCCATGGGTCCTAGTGTCCTCACCTGATGGAAACACATTCCCAGCATCCACACTTTCTAAGCCATGCATTATCTAGTAAATTTGTATTAGATCTCCCCTCAACCTTCTAAACTCTAATGAATACAATCCCAGGATCCTCAGCTTTTCATCGTATGTTAAGCCGACCATTCCAGGGATCATCTGTGTGAATCTCCGCTGGACATGCTCCAGTGCCAGTATGTCCTTCCTGAGGTGTGGAGCCCAAAATTGGATACAGTAGTTGTGGGTGGCACGGTGGCACAGTGGTTAACACTGTAACACTGCTGCCCCAGAGACCCGGGTTCAATTCCCGCCTCAGGTGACTGACTGTGTGGATTTTGCATGTTCTCCCCGTATCTGCGTGGGTTTCCTCTAATTGCTCTGGTTTCCTCCCACAGTTCAAAGATGTGCAAGTCAGGTGAATTGGCCAAGCTAAATTGCCTGTAGTGTTAGGTAAGGGGTAAATGTAGGGTGGGTGGCGGGGCGGTGTGGACTTGTTGGGCTGAAGGGCCTGTTTCCACACTGTAAGTAATCTAATCTAATCTATTTCAAATGGGGCCTAACCAGAGCTTTATAAAGTCTCAGTAGGACATCGCTGCGTTTACATTCCAACCCTCTTGAGATAAATGGCAACATTACATTTGTTTTCTTAACCACAGACTCAACCTGCAAGTCAACCTTTAGAGATTCCTGGACTATCATTCCCAGATCCCTTTGTACGTTGGCTTTATGAATTTTCTCACTGTTTAAAAAATAGTCCATGCCTGTATTCTTTTTTCAAAAGTGCAAGTCCTAGCATTTGCTCACATTGAATTTCATCAGCCATTTCCTGGACCACTCTCCTAAACTGCCTAATCTTTCTGCAGCCTCCCCACCTCCTCAGAATGACCTGCT
>NW_025155465.1:0-1444 GCF_004010195.1 Chiloscyllium plagiosum
ACACTGCACGGATAGACTGCTCCATTGTTCCTCCTGGCTCCATTGCTAATGGTACACAAATGCTACATCAACGTGGTTTGCTGACGGTGAAGTGAGAGACAAATGTTTCATGTAAAGTCTCAAAGTAGCACCTTCCATCTCTGAGAAGGTAGACTTGTGTTCTCTCTGGAGGGCAGAAGCTATTGCGAATGGCTAACACTTTCACAAGTAAGGCGTTATAACTGCTGACAGATTTGTGAACAATGTGACGCTCAGTGCAAGGTCATATACCAACTGAACATTGAGGTGGTGAGAGTTCCGTCAGAGCCTGAAGCTCTCTCTCAACCAGCATGGGAACTCCACAGAGCTACATAAACGACGAAAAAGCACGTATCATGGGGAAAATGCAATTTATCATGCCACCAATGTCTTTCAATGGAAAAAAAAATGTGTGTTCGCCCATGACCTTCAGGTTTCAATGCAGTGAACTCTTATTCTCTCACCATGCTACAAATTAAACATCCATTTCCTTCACACTCTCTTCATGTTACCATCATCCCAGAGTTTATTGTGATGAAATAGCTTTGTGACAAGGAGGTCATTGATTTATAAAGGAGAGAACATCTGTCCACAATAGCCCAACTACTGCCTCAACAACACTCCACAACTCCTGCAAATAATTCATTTTGTAATGAAGGCTGGCATTTCATTTCCCGTCCTGATTAATGGATGCCCTGCATGAATTCTGTTCACGATTTATGACCAAGAACATCCAGGTCCCTTTTTACCAAAAGCAGTTCCCAACCTCTATCCTTCTAATAAACACAACATGTAAAGGACTGTATTTGTTGTTCACATTCAAATCACTTCTTTGTGTTACAAATAGCGGTATTCGAAGCACTGATGCATATGATACCCAATCAGTCTTGGTCTTCTGTCCAAAGGAGGACCCTTGTCTCTGTGTTCACTCCATCATACAATTCTCAATCCATGTAGGATAGCACCCCCTTACCCAACTTCTTTCACTCACCTGTGTGCAACCGTGTCAACCTTCTTCTGAAAATCCAAATACACCATTCACCCTAGTTTTCACTCGTCCATAAGCTCCAGTGCGTTTCTCAAAGATAGTTTTCCTGTCCTGCATCTAGGTTGACGCTGCTCAATCATATCATTGTTCTCCAATGATCTATTTATGAGTAATTACAAAAATTGCTCATAGTTTGCTCACTAATGAAATAATCTTATCCCCCCGTTGGTTTTCTGTTTTCACCCTCCGTCCTGTTGTATATATGTATGGTCGTAATAGCCACTTTCCAGTCTGCAGGATCCTTTACAGAATCTAAAGAGCTTTGACCACCCTCATATAATTAAGGAAACGGCAGGAGAGAAGGACGCTATTGACCCATTGGCACCAGCTCCGAAAAGAGTTAATCAGCAAGCTCAATTCTCCAACCCGATCTCTGTA
>NW_025155466.1:0-1444 GCF_004010195.1 Chiloscyllium plagiosum
GAGGTCACTACACAGGGCCAATTCTCGAACAGCGTTCGCCCGCATCGTTTCCCTTATACAATGTTGAAGAAACCTCTTGCGGATGCACTCAAACTCCTCCAGAAGTCTACCCTGATTAAGCTGCTTCGACCAATCGACAAGTAGATTAAAACCCCTCACAATAAGTACCATTCCAATTTTTCAGTCATAAGTTGTTTCTTTGCTTATGTCCAGCCTAACGTGATGTTGTTATTTGATAGCCTATAGACTGCGCCTATCAGTGCGTTTTTCTTCTCAGAATTTTTTGTTTCCGCCCAAATGGATCCAATCTTATTATAGTTAGAGTTTACATCAACTCTCAGCACAGAACTAATGTCGTCCTTGAATATTAGAGCGACACCAATTCCCTTTTTTTTGTGTCTGTCCTTCTGAATAGTCTGATACCCCTGCCAATTTTCCACCCAGTTGTGATCTTATGTCACCATGTCTCCGTCATGGCTACTAATTCATATTTAATCGCAGTGACTTTTGCCGCTAACTCATTTGTAACGTTGTTGCAAATGCTGCGAGCATTCAGATAATCTACCCTTCAGTTAAATGTCCTACTCTCATGATCTCCAGAATCTCCTGAGTTATCCTTCCTTTTTACTTCTTTCATCGTTTACCTTGTACTTAAACCCTCCTGCACACATGTTAACTTGCATTCCTCCTTTGCATTTGCCACAACAACTTCTTGTCATTTTCCTTTAGATTTGCCGTGAGGGATTCTGTGGAATTCCACACCAGAGAGGGCTGTTGACACTGGGTCATTAAGTTCCTTTAAGGCTGAGATGACCAGAGTTTTAATCGGTTAGAGAATCCAAGGGCAACAGCGAGGAAAGGGGACTTGAAAATTATCCGTTCAGGCACGAATGTCGAAGCAGACTTGATATGCTCAATGGCCTATTTATTTTCTTTGCCTTACTGTTTTAGCAAAGGCATAATCCTGATGAATTTCCTCTGTACCTATTCCAATGCAATCACACCCATCACTCCAACTATGGTTTAACCAAAGATCTGTAAGGTTCAACATAACCTCCCCACGTTAGACAATTTAACCCACGATATAAATATGTCATTACCTTGCCGCTAACATCATTGTTTCTAATCTTAGTCAACAGTCTCCAGTGTGGCAATTTATCAAAGGGGCCTCATGCAAATCCAAATAGATCATAACCACTTACTCACCATTATCTAAACGTTATTGTCCCTTCACAATAATTTTAACACAATTTTCAGGCATGACAATTGACGAAGTCGTCCTGACTTAGCTGTATTTTACCTAGCACTTCCAAGTACTCCCCAATCTCAGATTAATAATGGACAAACATTCAAACCATTGACCGAGGTCAGCTTCACCAGCATAAAGGTTCCCCTCTCTCACTCCCGCCTAAACCATGTTGTGACTTTGGTCATTTTCCCATCA
>NW_025155467.1:0-1444 GCF_004010195.1 Chiloscyllium plagiosum
GGGTTGGGGTACACAGCCCTACATGCTGGGAGGTAACTGCTCATGGGTTACAGATCAATGCATTGGTGTGGGGTACACAGCCCAACATGCTGGGAGGGTAACTGCTACTGGGTTACAGATCAATGCACTGGGGTGGGGTTCACCGCCCTACATGCTGGGAGGGTAACTGCTCATGGGTTACAGATCAATGCATTGGTGTGGGGTGTACAGCCCTACATGCTGGGAGGGTAACTGCTCCTGGGTTACAGATCAATGAATTGGGTTGGGGTACACAGCCCTACATCCTGGGAGGGTAACTGCTCCTGGGATACAGATCAATGCAATGGTTTGGTTTACAAAGCCCTACAAGCTGGTAGGTTAACTGCTCCTGGGTTACAGATCAATGCACTGGGGTGGGCTACACCGCCCTACATGCTGGGTGGGTATCTGCTCATGGGTTACAGATCAATGCAATGGTTTGGGGTACACAGCCCTACATGCTGGGAGGGTAACTGAACCTGGGTTACAGTTCAATGCCCTGCTTTGGTGTACACAGCCCTACATGCTGGGAGGGTAACAGCTCCTGGGTTACAGATCAATGCACTGGGGTGGGGTACACAATCCTACATGCTGGGAGGGTAACTGCTCCTGGGTTACAGATCAAGGCCCTCGTTTGGGGCGCACAGTACTAAATGCTGGCAGGATAACTGCTCCTGGGTTACAGATCAATGCACTGGGGTGGGGTTCACCGCCCTACATGCTGGGATGGTAACTGCTCCTGGGTTACAGATCAATACCCTGGCGTCGGGTAGACAGCCCTAGATGCTGGGAAGGTAACTGCTCCTGGGTTACAGATCAAGGCCCTGGTTTGGGGTGCAAAGCCCTAAATGCTGGGAGGGTAACTGCTCCTGGGTTGCAGATCAATGCCCTGGTTTGGTGTACACAGCCCTAAATGCTGGGAGGGTAACTGCTCATGGGTTACAGATCAATGCATTGGTGTGGGGTACACAGCCCTACATGCTGGGAGGGTAACTGCTACTGGGTTACAGATCAATGCACTGGGGTGGGCTACTCCGCCCTACATGCTGGGTGGGTATCTGCTCCTGGTTTACAGATCAGTGCAATGGTTTGGGGTACACAGCCCTACATGCTGGGAGGGTAACTGAACCTGGGTTACAGATCAATGCCCTGCTTTGGTGTACACAGCCCTACATGCTGGGAGGGTAACAGCTCCTGGGTTACTGATCAATGCACTGGGGTGTGCTACACAATCCTACATGCTGGGAGGGTAACTGCTCCTGGGTTACAGATCAAGGCCCTGGTTTGGGGTGCACAGCCCTAAATGCTGGGAGGGTAACTGCTCCTGGGTTACAGATCAATGCACTGGGGTGGGGTTCACCGCCCTTCATGCTGGGAGGGTAACTGCTCCTCTGTTACAGATCAATACCCTGGCGTCGGGTACACA
>NW_025155468.1:0-1444 GCF_004010195.1 Chiloscyllium plagiosum
CAGATTCCCCGGAGGGAGTTACAGTCTGGCATCTAATTGAACGGTTTAGGGTGGTTTATGCAGAATAACAGATACCCTGTATTGAGTAACAGACTGGAATCTAATCGAGGGGTTCAGGGTGATTTACATACAGAATAACAGATACCCTGGAGTGAGTTACAGCAAGGAATCTAATCAAGGGGTTCAGGGTGGTTTATATACAGAATAACAGATACTCCGGAGTGAGTTACAGTCTGGAACCTAATCGAGGGTTTCACAGTGTTTTATATTCAGAATAACAGATACCCCGGAATGAGTTATAGCCTGGAGTCTAATCGAGGACTTCAGTGTGGTTTATATGCACAATAACAGCTACCCCGGAGTGAGTTATAGCCTGGAATCTAATTGAGGGGTTCAGGGTGGTTTATATACAGAATAACAGATACCCCGGAGTGAGTTACAGACTGGAATCTAATTGAGGGGTTCAGGCTGGTTTATATACAGAATAACAGATACACCAGAGTGAGTTACAGACTGGAATCTAATCGTGGGGTTCAGGGTGGTTTATATACAGAATAACAGATCCCCGAGAGTGAGTTACAGTCTGGAACCTAATCGAGGGGTTCAGGGTGGTTTATATACAGAATAACAGATTCCCCGGAGTGAGTTACAGACTGAAATCTAATTGAGGGGTTCAGGCTGGTTTATATACAGAATAACAGATACCCCGTAGTGAGTTACAGACTGGAATCTAATCGAGGGGTTCAGGCTGGTTTATATGCAGAATAACAGATATCCCGTATTGAGTTACAGACTGGAATCTGATCGAGGGTTTCAGGGTGGGTTATATACAGAATAACAGAAACCCGGGGAGTGAGTTACAGCCTGGCATCGAATCGAGGTGTTCAGGGTGGGGTTTATACAGAATAACAGATACCCCGAAGTGAGTTCCAGACTGGAATATGATCGAGGGGTTCAGGGTGGTTTATGTACAGAGTAACAGATACCCGGGAGTGAGTTACAGACCGGCATGTATTCGAGGGGTTCAGGGTGGCTTATATACAGAATAACAGATACCCCGGAGTGAGTTACAGACTGGAATCTAATCGAGGGGTTCTGGGTGGTTGATATACTGAATAAACGCCACTCTGTTTTGAGTTACAGCCTGGAATCTAATTGAGGGGTTCTGGGTGTTTTATATACAGCATAACAGATACCCCGGAGTGAGTTACAGACTGGAATCTCATCGAGGGTTTCAGGGTGGTTTATATACAGAATTACCGCCGCCCCATTGTGAGTTACAGACTGGAATCTAATCAAGGGGCTCAGAGTGGGGTACATACAGAATAACAGATACCCCGGAGTGAGTTATAGCCTGGAGTCTAATCGAGGGCTTCAGTGTGGTTTATATGCAGAATAACAGATACACCAGAGTGAGTTACAGACTGGAATCTAATCGAGAGTT
>NW_025155469.1:0-1444 GCF_004010195.1 Chiloscyllium plagiosum
GTAATTTTGTGTTCCACACCCTAATAGTGAGAATACCTGAGGCTGTTCACCTCGTTTCAAACCCTTTAGGCTTCTTTTTTCACCTGTGGTAAAGTATTGTGCGCTACTGTTCGCTTTGTAGTGTGTGATTTTCCTTTTTCCCAATTTCTATCCTTCACAGGATGAAAATCCTCCCAGAAGCTAAATTTCATCTCATGTACCAATGCATATTTACCTGCCATTTCTGCCACGCTTCTCACTTCTTGAACTTCCTGCTCATTCACATGAATTCTTACCGTCTCTGGAAGTGAGTCTTTAACTTCTCCAGCAGAATAATCTCCCTTCGAGCCTCACAGATCTTATCCATTTTTAAGGTTAGCACCCATCTATCAAAATGACTGTGGTTAATTCTTTCAAATTCAATATAAGTCTGACCTGGTTCCGTCTCTGTTTTTATGAATCTCTGTCTATATGCTTCTGGTACCAATTCATAACCAATCAAAATAGCCAGTTTGACATCTGCATAATCTCTTGACCCATCATCTGACAGCGCTGCACATACCTCACCAGCTGTGCCCACCAGTTTAGACTGAACGAGCATTACCCACAAGTTCACTGGACACAACATCTGCCGAGCCATTTTTTCAAATGAAATAAAAAAGGTTTTGACATTTTTCTCACCGAAATATGACAAGATATTAACATAGTTGTATATATCCCTATGTTCTCTCTTCGTCTCCATCCTGTTAATTTAACTTTCTTGTCTAATTCCCAACTTCTAAATTTCAAATTCTCTCTTTCTTTCTTTTTCCTCTCTCTCTGTCTTCTCTCTCCGTTTCTGTTTCTTTCTTTATCTTCTAACTTCAGTTGACATATTTGCAATTTAAATATTTTATAACTCTACTGTACTTGTTTGTTTCTCTGATACATCAAAGTCCTTGACCAACTCCATTATAATTTCAGCGTCCTTTTTGTCCCTTTTAAACACAATTCCAACCTTTTTGGTAATTCTAAAATATGTCCTGCTTCTGTCTTTCTAAACTTTTTTGGCAAATTTGGGAACCTCTTTAGTAATGTTAAAAACCATTTCTCTCACTCTTAATTTAACCAACCACAAGTAAACAAAATTAAACAAATTTTCCCACCGGTTTTATTTGAAGATCTAGGTCACTAATTGCCAGGTGTTGGAATCTGCTGGGACCTTTTGACCCGAAATCTGTTCAAATCTGAACAAATCTCATACGGCAAGGCCCCAAAATGTTAAGATGTCATGGTCAAGCCCTTCTGTTAATTAAAATCACAAACCCAGAAAAGCTCACCCCACCTCGTAATCTGTTAATACCTGAGTGACAATGAGGTCCCAAAATCCACGAATAAAATAAAAATAACAATTCGTATGTATGCAAGTTATCTCGCTGTGCTTGAAGGTGTATTTTCAGATGTTTCGACACTATGACTAGGTAAC
>NW_025155470.1:0-1444 GCF_004010195.1 Chiloscyllium plagiosum
ATGTTCTCGTCAACACTGGGATGTGGCTTCCCTTGTTATCAACAGCTGTTCTGTGAAGGGATGATGGTTGGTTAATGGAGCCGACACATTGTTGGTTTTAATAAATCTCACATCGCAATAGAATTCCTCACCTTGCATGCATACAGTTTCTGAATCAAATATAACTTCTCCAATTAAGGTAATAATTGAAAGAAGTAAAATAAGTCACTGAAAAATACCTTCAACAGTTGCATAAGCTCCAATCAATACAGATCTGTTGAAAACTTTACGCATCTCAGACCCTTCTAAATTTGAGGAATTCACTCCTGGGTTTGAAACATTTCACTCCCTCATTTTTGAACCCTACTGTCCAGACATCGTACTGATCAATCGATGCTGCACTCTAATGGACATGGACTCTCAATGCCCCAGTAGTTTTTTTTCCCCTATTTGTTTTCAAGTTGAACGCGTGTACTGTACCTTTAAGAGAGAATAAAGGCTGTTTTGGCAGTCGGAGTTTGCAGACAACTGTCATGTGACTGACCAGCAGTATCAGAGTGTACTGGAAAATTGAAAATATCTAACATTTGGCTGCTTTGTTCACAACCGTTTTAATTTCACCAACCAGTTTAAACTGTACACCACAATACTAAAATGCAACCATATTTGAATTTTCATGTTTTGACAACATTGAAGCAATAAGTTGGTCTGATCTTTGAGGATCACAAAAAAAAACAGACATTGTGAAAGCCAGAGAGATAGCGACAAACTGCCATCTAGAGAGAAACTGCTATCCAAAATACTCTCTATCAACAGTACCTTTTTCGCATGAAACATCTTTGTAGCAAAAGCCTGAAGGGTACACAGGTAGATCTGCTGAAAGAATGCAGACACTGACGATGACAGCCACTGCCTGGTTTTGAAAGGTAAGTTGACGTAATTTTAAGAGGAGATTTTTTTGTGCATCAGTATATTGTCATAGAGTGAGAGGTAGATAACAAGCCTTTAAGAGAAAGGAGGTTCAGAGTTGTAAAGCGTTGTTGTTTAATGTTCACTTTTAGCGCTAAAGGATAAATAGATACTTTTTATCTTTAAGTCGTGGAAGTGAGTTCGTTGTCACTCATACTTAAGCAGATGACGAGACGGGGTGAACTTTTCTGGTTGTTTGATTTAATTTGCAGGCGGGTCCACCACTGTGTTGTAACAGTTTGCGTGCTTGTACAGGATTTGGTCGCTTTAGGCAGATCCAGTCTGAGCTTTGGACAGATCTGAACAGATTTGGGGTAGAAAAGATCCCAGCAGATTTAAAGAGTTGTCGATAACGGTCCTAGATTGTTTAATTTCGGTGACTTGTGTTTGCTTAAATTAAAAGTGGGAAAAAATGGCTCTGAGGATTGCTAAAGAGTTTCTGGGGTTTGAAGAAGATTCCCCTATTTGCCAAGAATGTTTAGAGGGACATAAAAAT
>NW_025155471.1:0-1444 GCF_004010195.1 Chiloscyllium plagiosum
TGAGATCACTTTGATACATTTGATCAATGAGTAGCGTTTGATTCACTGAATCAATGATTGAAGATTTACTCAATGAGTGGATGAAAGCAGTCTCTTTCGTTGAAAAAAAGGTTTAAGCTGACAGATTGATTGAATGACAGAAACTTTACTCGTTGAATTCACACGTTCTGTCTCTGTCATTGAAAGACTGTGTGCTGTTTGATTCACTGAATAAATGAATTAAGACGTGCACACTGTTTCACTGAATGAATGCAGAAATATTGATTCCCTGAATGAGTGCGTTGAATTTGATTCAGTGAAGGAATGGCAAATGCTCTAATCAGTGGAGTGACTGACTGAAGATTGATTCAATGTTTTAATGAAGGCAATGTATGTCATTGAATGAAATGTTTAAGATTGATGATAGAATAAATGAGAGAAACTTTATTCCTTGAACTAACACTTGCAGTCTCTGTTATTGAATGAATATGTGCAGTTTGTTTCATGGAATGAATGACATAAAATTGAATTAATGAGAGAAGCTCTACTCTTTGAAATGACAAGTGCAGTCTGTTTCATTGAATGAATGCATGCAGTTTGAATGCGTGAAGTGTGATTAATTGAATAAATGAGTGTAGTTTGAATCATTGAAAGAACGTGTGCAGTTTGTTTCATTGTATGAGTTTGAGTCAATCAATCAATGAGTAAAGCTTGATGCTTTGAAATAATGAAAAACGTTTGATTCATTGATTCAATGATTAAATGAATGCAGCTTGTTTCACGAATCTGAATAGAGAGAAGCTATGCTTCATGAATGAACACGTGCAGTTGGTTTCTTTGAATGAATGATATTAGCTTGAAACATTGAATGAATGAGAGAAGCTATACTCATTGAATTAAGACGTGAAGTCTGTTTCATTGAATGAATGCATTCAGTACTATTCTCTAAATGATTGAGGTCATTTGGTACATTTGATCGAGTAACTTTTGATTCATTGAATGAATGATTGAAGATTTACTCAATTAGTGAATGAAAGCAGTCTGTTTCCTGAAAGAAAGCTTTAAGCTTGACAGATTGAATGAATGACAGAAACATTACTCGTTGAATTCACACGTGCAGTCTCTGTTTCTGAAAGACTGTGTGCAGTTTGATTCACTGAATAAATGAGGGAAGCTTTCTTCATTGAATTAACACGTGCACATGTTTCACTGAATGAATGCATAAAAAATGATTCCCTGAATGAGTGCGTTGAATTTGATTCATTGAAAGAATGGCAAATGCTCTAATCAGTGGATTAGTACGTGCAGTGCTTTTCTTTCATTTTATGAGTGCAGTTTGATTCATTGAAAAGAGTGAATGCAGTTCGCTTCCAAAAAAGAATGAGTATACTTTGAAATAATGAATGACGTTTGATTCATTGAATGACTGAAGATTGATTCAATGATTAAATGAAGACAATGTGTG
>NW_025155472.1:0-1444 GCF_004010195.1 Chiloscyllium plagiosum
GCTTTCTTACCTTGACAGTTCCAATTTGTGTTCGTAATTTCCTATGCGGTCTTCAAGTGAATCATGGGAACTGGTGGAGGTTGCATCATGTTCTTCCAGCTTATCATCTTGTTTCTTCTCAGTATTATGTGAAAAGGCTCTGTGATTGGTGCCTTGTTCCTCCTGCAGGTCCACACATCTTGGCTGTGTAATGTTGTGCTGAGTACAGTACATTTTGACAGTTCTGGAGATGGAGGTTGGTGAATACTCAATGGATCTCCAGACATCTGGAGAAACCTCAGCACATTTTCATTATGCTGATTGCTTGGTTGTTTTATGGGTTTCATTATATTGCGGGCTGATTTGTTGAGTTCCCATTACACCACTGCATCCGCATTAATCCCTCTGCAATGACATCACTTCCCACTTCAGCACTGTGCCCACCAATGATTTGGCCTTAGCCCACTCTTTCTTCTCATCTCTGTGCTGCCAGTCAGCAACATTATTGCAAAACACAGCATCAGTTGCTGCATCTACATTGCTTACATGCAGCTTTGTGATACCACCACCTCTCTCTCAAGCCCTCCCCTGTCTCCAAGTTGTCTGACTGCTGTCTATCATCCAGCATTATATGAGCAGAACCTTCTTCCCCAACTATGCACTGGAAAGACTGAAGCCATTGTTTTCAGTCCCTGATACAAAAATCCATTGCCTCGTCATTAACTCTATCCCACATCCTGGCAACTCTCTGATCCTGAACCAGACAATTCCAGCATTTATCCTCAAGATGACTTTCTGATCACATATTCATACCATCACTAATTCTTTCCATTTTAGCTCCAAACATCAACCACATTCCCCCCACAGCTCATCTGCTAGTGAAACCGTAATCCATGCATTTGTTACTTTCAGACTCAACTGGTCAAATCCACTCCTGCAATGTTGCCTATTTTCTATTCTCCAAAATCTTTCTTGTTCAAACAAAGCTGCCTGTGTGCTAATTCACACCAAGTCTCATCCGTCCATCAACCCATGCTTACCAACATCCATCAGGTCCCTGTTAAATAATGTCTAGAATTTAAACGCTTCTTGTTTGAGAATCCTGAGTTTGAGTGCCCTAGCCACTTCTGTAGTCTATCCATCCACAAAATCCTCTGAGGTATCTGTGAGGTGGTCGCATTCATGAATTCCTACTGCTTGAGCATCCTAATTTTAATAGTGGCAGTACCAAGGCCTTAAGCTGTGGAGTTCCATCTCTATCTCTTTTTTCATCTTTAAGATGCTGCTTCATAGCATCTGTCTTCTTTGCAGTTTTTGGTTATAGAACATTACAGCGCAGTACAGGCCCTTCAGCCCTCAATGTTGTGCCAACCTGTGAAACCAATCTGAAACACATCTAACCTACACTATTCCATTGTCATCCATATGTTTGTCAAGTTTTGTTATTTTTCTTTTAATTTATCTC
>NW_025155473.1:0-1444 GCF_004010195.1 Chiloscyllium plagiosum
GAACATAAACGGTCGATGGTGAAGGCTGCAGTTAGCCAGACGGAGCCATCCCGGCTGCAGCGGACCAGAATTGTAGTCAGTCTGCATATGGGGTGGTGGACAGAACACTGTCGCTAAAGTAAATGCGGCTGATTCGGTTAAGTATGCATCCGGTGACAGTAACAAGGAAATCTGTCATTGCTATGGCCATCAAATAGTAGTTGATGCACCTGGAGAGTCCGCACCACCCTCGGAACAGAATTTCAATTGCCACCAAGTTGGCTGTGATGGACAAAAAAGTTAAATAGTTTGTTGAAATACCAAGTATAAAGAATGGCATTACCTAGATGTCAACAAGTGGATCGCAAGGAACATATACTGTCTCGCCCTATCTGACACTGAAACCCTTCTGATCCACGACAGTGGCACCTTCAGACGCGGGCTAACCAACGTTCACAGGTAACTGTGAGTAGAATAGTCAGAATTATCCACAACTGGCATCTTAAACATTGGGTATTAGGCCTCTGCTAACTTACAAATTAACACCACAGGTGGCAATTTATTCTCTTCAGTAAATAATTTCATTGTTCACTTTCGTTTTGCTACTCGTGACCGTTCAGTTTCCTATTATTATCTGAGATGTCAATTTTTCTCCAATTATAACCTCTTGTATAATTATGGTATTTAACATTCCAGATGTGACGTTAATGGCTCAATTATCGAAATTGAATTCCCTTCTTCAAAGCGCACTTTCTCCCTCCTTCTCTATATCACTCCTCTTATCCAAACTTAAAGTCAAAAAGTCATAGAGATGCACAGCATGGAAACAGACCCTTCAGTCCAACCCATCCATGCCGACTAGATATCCCAGCCCAATCTCATAGAACCTTCCGGCACCCGGCTCATATCCCTCCAAATCCTTCCTATTCATCTGCTCATGCAAATGCCCTTTAAGTGGTGCTATTGTACCAGCCTCCACCACTTCCTTTGACAGCTCATTCCATACATGTACCGTCCTCTGTGTGAAAAAAGTTGCCCCTCAGGTGTCTGTTACCCCTCTCACCCTAAACCTATGCTATCTACTTCAGGACTCCCCGAACACAGAGAAAAGATTTTGTCTATTTATCCTATCCATGTCTCTCATTATTTTGCAAACTTGTATGTTATAACTTTCCCCTCTCACCCTAAACCTATGCTGTCTACTTCAGGACTCCCCGAACACAGAGAAACGATTTTGTCTATTTATCCTATCCATGTCTCTCATTATTTTGCAAACTTGTATAAGGTCACCCCTCAGACTCCGACGTCCCGGTGAAAACAGCCCCAAACCCTTCAGTCTCTCCCTATAGCTAAAATCCTCCAACCCTGACAACATCCTTGTAAACATTATCTCGACCCTTTCAATTTCACCATCTTCTTAATATTCTCCAGATTCTCTTTGTGTAAAACCTGTTTACGCAACTTC
>NW_025155474.1:0-295 GCF_004010195.1 Chiloscyllium plagiosum
CCGACACAGAGGTAGTCACACCAATGCAGTCACACTCACACTCACACTGAGGTAGTCACACCCATACACCCACGCAGTCACACTCACACTGACACAGAGGTAGTCACACCCTCGCAGTCACACTCACACAGAGGTAGTCACACCCACACACACACACACTGTCACACTCACACTGACACTGAGGTAGTCACACACACACACACTGACTGAGGTAGTCACACACACACCGACACTGATGTAGTCTCACACACACTGTGACTGAGGTAGTCACACACACACTGTGACTGAGGTAGTC
>NW_025155474.1:1163-1444 GCF_004010195.1 Chiloscyllium plagiosum
CACACAGACACACACACACACCGACACTGAGGTAGTCACACACACACACACACACTGACACTGAGGTAGTCACACACACACACTGTAACTGAGGTAGTCACACACACACACACTCCGACACTCAGGTAGTCTCACACACACACACTGTAACTGAGGTAGTCACACACACACACACTCCGACACTCAGGTAGTCACACACACACACTGTGACTGAGGTAGTCACACACACACACACACACACACTGTGACTGAGGTAGTCACACACACACACACACTGTGAC
>NW_025155475.1:0-1444 GCF_004010195.1 Chiloscyllium plagiosum
TGTTCCTTTTTAATGACTCCAGGTGTGGAATGGACTCTTTCTGATCCTGCATAAATGACGTGTGTGAGTGAGCAGACTCCTTTTTCGTAATAGGTTGGAGGGACCGAATGGGTTATCCCTCTTTTTGCACAATAGGGTTGATGGGCTGAATGACTTTCCCAAATTCTTGTGAAGCCATATTGAGGTGCAGAATGAACTCCTTCGTTTACTGTCGAAACGTGCAGTGTCTGGCAGCGCTGTTCCTTGAATGTTGCCGACACGTAAACTTGAATGCTGTCCAGGTCTTGTTGCGCAAGGACACAGATTACTTTAGGACCTGAGGGATGACGACATTTACTGAACATTGTGTAAACTAGAGTGAGTATCCCCACTTCTGTTCGGTGTGAACTCAATAGGCTTAATGGCCTGTTTCCACACTGCATGTATTTCCCGCTGACAAACTAGAGATGCTTGTGCTGAGGAAGCTACACTGAGTATCTCCGGCAGTGATGTCCCACGGCTTAGATGATTGATGCGCACTGATAGTTCTGTGAATGACTCCAAACACGGGAGAGTTTTCAATGGATTCTCATGATGTGCGATTTTACTCAGGCTCCTTGATGTCATCCTCAGTTAAATACTGCCTTGATATCAGGGCCAGTTGCTCTTAGCTAAGCCCTTGTATTCAACTCTATTGCTCATATCAATAGGTCATGGTGTAGGAGCAGACAATGGTATCTCAAACAGAGGGTAGTGAATGTCAGGAATTCTCTATTCCAGAGCGTCAGGGGAGCTAGATCACTGAAAGAACTCTAAATGGTCTTCCCTGTTTCTGTGCACCAGGTAATAGCAGTAAGTGGCCTCCAACTATTCCTGTCTAGCAGGTTGGATGGGCTGAATGGAACAACGGGACATCGCACTCAGGAGCAAGATTAGGTCGTTCGACACTGTGAAACATCTCCACCAGGCACTAAGTTTGTGGATAATCAGGTTGTTGTCTCAGCCCCACTTTCCTGTCTGTATCCTTTTATCCATGACTCAATCGCTGTCAAATATTTAATGATTCAGTTTGAATAAATGTGAACAAAGAGGGACCACATACCTCTGGGGAAAAGAATTCTCACTCAAATGGCCCTTTTCGAGTTACTCCTTATCTCTCTTACAGTGTCGTACAGCAGGGAAACCTGTCCATATAAACCAGACATTCCAATCTGATCTCAACTCATTCGCCAACATTAGGCAAATATCCTTCTAAATCCTTCCTATTAATATGCACATCCAGATACCTTTCAAATGTTGTGAATTTAACAGCTTGCATCACTTTCTCTGACAGCTCATTCCATACACACACCACAGTCTGCATGCAAACTTTGTCCCTTTAATATCTTTTCCCTCTCACATTAAGCCTATGTGCGTTAGTTTTGGACTCACTGAACCTGGGAAAAAGACCTTGGGTATTAGCTTA
>NW_025155476.1:0-1230 GCF_004010195.1 Chiloscyllium plagiosum
TGAGGACAACCCCAGCAAAGGGGACGGGGCTGTACCCCGTTGAATTAGTGACTGGATGGACTATGCAGATGACACGGTGTATGGTAGTGAGAAGGCCAGAGACATGTGGTAGTGGGAGGCTGGAGGTGTGCAATGACAAGGATAGGGTTAAACCATTTGTGAAAGAACTGGCAAAGCAGCTGCATGAGCTGAGAGAATCCGAGACTGTGAAAGGGAACACGGAAATATCCGAGCTGACATTCCAAACCCTGGAGTTCAGGTCAGGGGGAAAATATTACTGGAACGTATGAAGTAAACACATCAAAATGCTGGACTTATCTGGGGGAGCCAGAGAGGGACCTCTCCCATCATGTATTAGTAAGGAGCTCTGAATAAACGTTGGTCATGCTGCTCAACACAGAACTCAAGGCTCCTCCTTGATATTTCTCCCAGCAACAGTTGTGCAGGGGCATGTTGCTGGCTGGAAGTCTATGGCTAATGCTGTTCCACAAGGATCAGAACTGGGACATCCGTTGTTTGTAATGTATATAAATGAAAAGTTTGAAAAGGCAAACGATTTAATTAGCAAGTTTGTAGATGGCACAAACTGTTGAAGTTGTGAATCGTGAAGAATGATGACAAAGGATACAGCAAGAAAGAGATGAGTCAGAAAGTTTTGTGGAGAAATTGCAGATATATTTTAACTCAGACAAGTGTGAGGTGTTGGGTTTTGGAAGACACATAGCAAGAGGAATGTATACAATGAACGGAAGGGTCCTGAGCAGCACTGATATACAGAGGGATCTTCAGTTGCAAGCTGAAAGGTCCCTGAAAGTGGTGAAGGAGGTGAATGGCAGGCTTGGCTTCTTTTGTCAGGGGAGTGAATATAAAACTATAATCAGACCCCCTTTGGGGTATTGTGTGCCGTTTTGATCACCACATTATAGGTAGAATGTGAAGGCTTTTGGGAAGGTGGAAACAAGTTTGCCAGGATGTTGCCTGGATTGGGAGAGGTTGGAAAATCTTGGATTGTTGTCTTTGGAAAGTCAATGGCTGTGGGGTGACCCAACTGGCACAGACAGAGTTTGTAAACCATGGCTTACTACAGAAATTGCATCTCTTGTTAAGAAGAAGAAAGAGGCTTATGTGTTGATGAGGCAAAATGGTACAGATGAAGCAATAGAAAGTTACAGATCAGCGAGGAAGGATTTAAAGAGAGTGTCAAGAAGAGCAAAGGGAGGACACGAGCAG
>NW_025155476.1:1244-1444 GCF_004010195.1 Chiloscyllium plagiosum
AGATCGGAGAAGTGCTAAATGAACATTTCTCATCGGTGTTTACACAGGAAAAGGAGAATATTGTAGAGGACAAAAATGTGGTACGATATATTAGACTAGAAAGGATTGAGGTCAGTTACGCACAAGTGTTATCAATTCTAGAAGGAGTGAAAGTAGACATGTACTCAGGCCGGATGGGGTTCATCCGTGGATTCTCTGGG
>NW_025155477.1:0-1444 GCF_004010195.1 Chiloscyllium plagiosum
AGAGTGGCCAGCCTGTACCTAATACTGTGGGCCATTGTTTTAGACGCCCCAGACTGGGGAATCATCATCCCTGCTTCCATACTGTCTCCCCCTGTTCGAGTTTTATATATTTCACTCGTTTTCCTAAAGCTCATGGAATACAGGCCCAGTCATCCCAAACTCTGCTCCCACAACAAGCCTCTCATACTAGAGATTGATCTGGTCATCCTTCACTGCTCTCCCTCAATGTCAGTTTGTCCTTTATTAGGTAAGGACACTAAAACTGCACACAATACTGCACAATGTTTGAGATGGGGTCTCAGCAATGCTCTGTGCAGCTTCAGTAAGACGCCCTTATTCCTGCACCCAAGTCCCCCTGAAATGATGGTCAACGCACCACTTATCTTCTTAACTGCTTTCACCGTCCATACTCAAACAATCACAGAAGCATATAATCTGTACTGACAGAAAAGCAATACGATCTACATAAGTCCCACTTTTACATGAGATCTGTAGTCATAAATGTTATGATGCTTCGAGTACATTTTAACGGTTGTGAGGTTACTCATCACAACTATCCTCTCAGGAAGTTTATTACTGACCCACATCCTCTTGTTAAACAACAATCCTTATATCTTCTCTAAACCTCAACCACTTCACTTTAAAAGTGTGCTCCCTTGTTATTGTCCCTTTTTACTAAATGGAACAGCTGCTGTCTATCCCCCTTGTCCATGCCTCTTGGAATCCCATCCTTCTGAATCACGTCCCCCTGAGCCTTTTCTGCTCCAAGGTAAACAACCCGAGCTTATCCAGCCCCTCTCCGTAGCTGATATGCTCCATCCCAGGGAACATCCTGGTGAATCTCCTCTGCACCCCCTCCACTGCAATCGCGTTCTTTCAAAATGTGACTCCCCGAACTCCACATCCGTGGCTGAATCAAAACTTTCTACAACTCTTACAATCTATGTCTCGATGAATAAAGACTATGCCGACAGGCGCATGTGACTTCTGAACTAACCTATTACCCCACCTAGTGATATTTAGGGATGTGTCGAGAAGTACCCTCTGAGCTTCCTAGTGTGCTGTCATTCATTGAGTCTTCCGCTGTCTGGTTTTTCTTCCAAAGTGCATCACCTCATATTTATCAGGGTTACATTCCATCTGCCATTACTCTGCACATCTGATCATTCCATCTGTATCTTCCTGTAACGTAAGACCTTTCTACTCACTGACAACCACCCGGACAATCTTTGTGCTAAACGCAAACTTACTTAACACACTCTCCCCACGCCCCTCCACATTCATATCTAAATAATTTCTGACTACCACAAATAATAAGGGGCACAGCACTGATCCCTGTCGTACGCCAGGGGAGACTGGTCTCCAGTCACACAAACAATTTTCTACTCTCTGTCTCCTGTCAGTTAGACAGTTTGAATATAACTTAGTAAATTAGACTTGATAG
>NW_025155478.1:0-1444 GCF_004010195.1 Chiloscyllium plagiosum
TTAATACACTCTATCTTGTTCTGGAGCTAACACAGTTTCTTTATTTATTTCACTCAAGACTGTATGCTGTATTTTTGCTTCAGTATTGACCAAACTCGGTTTGGTGCCAGCTTATATCATTTGAGCTGCTTTTTCAGGAAGTGAATCTCTCCACCAGTTATGTCAAAATAATCTGTTCGTGCTCAGATCGAAATAAATCCTGTTAATATCATCCCAAATTCAGGCTCGGTTATTTTGTATTTATTCATTGGAAATGAACAGAATATGACCGGCCTGTTCTTGGTGGAGTGGGAGAGGGAGTTAAAGTGGTCAGCCACGGGGCCGTGGGGTTGGTTGGCACGGGTGTCCCAGAGATGTTCTCTGAAATGATCCGCAAGTTAGTGTCCTGTCTCCCTGATGTAGAGACCACATCAGGTGGAACAGACACAGGGGATGACATTTGTGGAAGTATAGATAATTTTCTCTGGGATGTGGTAGGATCATTTGGGGCCTTGCTGGAGGTGAGGGGGGAGGTGTGGGCTGGTGGAGGGGCATGGGCCTGACGAGGGAGTCGCGAAGGGAATGGTGTCTCCGGAATGCAGAAAGGGGTAGGGAGGGAAATATACCCCGAGTGATGGGGTCTGTTTACAGGTGGTGGCAGCAGCAGAGGATGATATGATGTATGCGAGGTTGGTGCGGTGAAAGATGAGGACCAGGAGGGTTCCCTGTTGCGATTGGAGGGATGGGGTTCAACGGCATCGTCGACCACATGGGAGGGGAAATTGCAGTCTTTGAAAAAGGAGATTAACTGGGATGATTTATGGTGGAACTGGTCCTCCTGGGAGCTGGTGCAGTGTAGGCAGAGGAAATGACAATAAGGGATGGCATTTTTACAGGAGGTCGGGTGGGAGGAGTGTAGCCCAGGTAGCTGTGGGAGTCAGTGGGCTTGTCGTAAATGTTTAGTCGGTCACTGGAGATAGAGGTGGAGAGGTCTAGGAAAGGGAGGGAGGTGTCCGAGATGGTCCCTGTGAAGTTTAGGGCAGTGTGGAAGGCTTTAATAAAGTTGATGAACTGTTCAACCTCCTCGTGGTAGCATGAGGTGGCGTTGATACAGTCATCAATGTAGCGGTGGTAAAGGTGGGCAATGGTACCAGTGTAGGTGTGGAAGATTGACTGTTCCACATATCTGACGAAGAGGCAGGCATAGCTGGGGTCAATACAGGTGTCCATGGCTATCCCTTTGGTTTGGAGGAAGTGGGAGGATTGAAAGAAAATGTAGTTGAGGTTAAGCATGTACTGCTTGGGTTGGCGTGACAGGAAAAAACGGAGGGCTTCGAGGCGGACATCATGGCGTTTGGATGTGTACAGGGCCTGGACATTCTGTTTATTCTGGGGCTAATCAATAGCTTGCAGCTATTATGGAAATGCAAGGGCAATGGATGGAAACTCGGAGAAACCAATGTTT
>NW_025155479.1:0-1444 GCF_004010195.1 Chiloscyllium plagiosum
ATCCATGTCCCCTCGTGATTTTATAACCCTCTATAAGGTCACCCCTCAGCCTCCATGCACAGCACTATGTTAGATTACTTACAGCGTGGAAACAGGCCCTTCGGCCCAACAAGTCCACACCGACCCGCCGAACGCAACCCACCCATACCCCTACATTTACCCCTTACCTAACACTACGGGCAATTCACCTAACCTGCACATCTTTGGACTGTGGGAGGAAACCGGAGCACCCGGAGGAAACCCACGCAGACACGGGGAGAACGTGCAAACTCCACACAGTCAGTCGCCTGAGTCGGGAATTGAACCCGGGTCTCTGGCGCTGTGAGGCAGCAGTGCTCACCACTGTGCCACCATGCCACCCACAGATACAGAGTAAAGCTCCCTCTACACTGTCGCCCTCCCCCCCATCCCAGGGACAGGGACAGCACGGGGTTAGATACAGAGTAAAGCTCCCTCTACACTGTCCCCCACATCCCAGGGACAGGGACAGCACGGGGTTAGATACAGGGTAAAGCTCCCTCTACACTGTTTCCCCACATTCCAGGGACAGGGACAGCACGGGGTTAGATACAGAGTAAAGCTCCCTCTACACTGTCCCCCCCATCCCAGGGACAGAGACAGCATGGGGTTAGATACAGGGTAAAGCTCCCTCTACACTGTTCCCCCACATTCCAGGGACAGGGACAGCACGGGGTTAGATACAGAGTAAAGCTCCCTCTACACTGTCCCCCCCATCCCAGGGACAGGGACAGCACGGGGTTAGATACAGGGTAAAGCTCCCACTACACTGTCCCCCCCATCCCAGGACAGGGACAGCACGGGGTTAGATACAGAGTAAAGCTCCCTCTACACTGTTCCCCCCATCCCAGGGACAGGGCCAGCACGGGGTTAGATACAGAGTAAAGCTCCCTCTACACTGTCCCCCCCATCCCAGGGACAGGGACAGCAGGGGGTTAGATACAGAGTAAAGCTCCTTCTACACTGTCCCCCTATCCCAGGGACAGGGACAGCATGGGGTTAGATACAGAGTAAAGCTCCCTCTACACTGTCCTCCCCATCCCAGGGACAGGGCCAGCACGGGGTTAGATACAGAGGAAAGCTCCCCCTATTAAACCCTCCTGTGGACAGGGTGCGTATGGATGTGGACAGAGCCTGATGGATGGTCTGTGTGAGCTGTGATGATGATGAATCTGCTGGAGCCCGGCCAGGTTCAGGGTGACTGGGTTTGGAGCGGGGCTGCTGTCAATGCAGAGAGTAACGTTCACTCTGACTGAGAGAGGAACAGTGTGTGTCTCCCCCCCCACCCCCCACCCCCCACCCTGAACAACATCCCAGACTGCCATCCACCTCACACCCAATGGGGTGACACAGACAGGGAGGGGGGGTGACAGAGACAGGGAGGGGGTGACACAGACAGGGAGGGGGTGACAGAGACAGGGAGGGG
>NW_025155480.1:0-1444 GCF_004010195.1 Chiloscyllium plagiosum
GATGAGTGATACTGCTGAACCATACAAGACACAACAGGGGCTTGAGAAATTAGATGTTGAGAAGTTGTTTCCATTCTTGGGCAAAGTGTCGAACTCGAGGATATAGATACCGAATAAGGAACATCGATTTCAATCTGAGATACAAACCGATGTCTTCTCTCAAAAGGTAGTGAATGTATGGAATTCCCTGGCCCAGAGAGGTGTGGAAGGATACAAGGAGTCGGCAAGAAAGTGGAGTTGAGCATTGGAGTAGATCAGCCATATTCTTTTTAAATGACAAGGCTAGAGGCCGATTGACCTACTCCTGTTCCTATTTATTAATTTCACATGCTATGCTTTTGGAAAGTAACGGGTTATGTTCATGGAAATCGCGTTGTAAAATGTTGCAGAGGAGGGCAGAGGATTTGTTGTTTTAACCCTGCGTGGGGGGTATGGGGTTGTATTCGCAGCGTATATGGGGTTGCAATATGTTCCTCATCTGGAGCAGAATTTACAGACAGGGGAAGCCTGGAAGCAGGGATTGTTTGGGGGAGGGGGGGCGAGTGGTGGTGGCACTTTCTCGCCCAGCCTGCATTTTTCACGTACATTTCCGCAACTGCACCTAACCATCGGAGTGGCCTTGATCTGCCCCTGTGTAGCAGGTCCGAAGGGCTGAATGGAACATCAGAACACAGGGCTGAGGAACACGAGGGGGCCATTCGGCCCTTTGACACTACTTCACAAGTAAATAAGGTCGTGGCTCATCTCATTGTGGTCCCAGTTGTACTTTGCTCTCCATCCACCATTATCTCTGATTCACCTGTCTGTAGACAAAGCCAGCCTCGGTATAATATAAATATCTGGCCACCCCAAATTCTGGGAAAGAGAATTCCCACTGGAATGAAATACCACTTTGTGATTTTTTTTCTCACTCCAGTTGTGACTGAGGATAGAGGGTGGCACTCTTTCCTTTTCTAGTCCCACTTTTCCACTGCTCACAACAAATTTTAAATGTAACCAGTTTGGTAATATGGCTGATGATAAAGGTTTCAGACTGGGTGAGGTTCAGTGACAGGAACAAATCAGGCAGATTTCTTAAGTTCGCCATAAGTAACTAATAGAACTAACGGATGCACATAGTGGATCTGTGGTTAGCACTGCTACCTCCCATCGTCCATGGGGCTGCATTCAATTCCAACCTCTGGCAACCCTCTATTTGGATTTTGAACATTCTCCCCATGTCTGTGTGGGTTTCCTACCAGTGTTCCAGTTTCCTCCCACAGTCCAAAGATATGCAGCTTAGAGTGGATTAGCCATGCTAAATTTTCCATAGTGCCCAGGAATGTGTAGGTTAGATAGGTTAGTCATGGGAAATGCAGAGTTACATGGATAGAGTAGGGGGGGGGGGGGGGGTGCAGGTCCGGTCGAGATACAGTTCTGAGGGTCAATGTGGACATGATAGACG
>NW_025155481.1:0-1445 GCF_004010195.1 Chiloscyllium plagiosum
ACTCTCAATGACCCACGCAGGGCACTCATGACCAACGCAGGAAACTCAATGACCCACCCAGGACACTCATGACCCACGCAGGGCACTCATGACCAACGCAGAACACTCATGACCCATGCAGGACACTCAATGACCCACGAAGGACACTCAATGAACCACGCAGGACACTCAATCACCCACGCAGGACGCTCATGAGCCATGCAGGGCACTCAATGACCAACACATGACACTCAATGACCCACGCACAACACTCAATGACCCACACAGAACTCTCAATGACACACGCAGGACACTCAGGACCCACGCAGGATACTCAATGACCCACACAAGACACTCAGGACCCACGCAGGACACTCAATGACCCACTCAGGACACACAGGACCCACGCAGGACACTCAATGACCCACACAGGACACTTAATAACCCACGCAGGACACTCTATGACCCACACGGGACACTCAGGACCCATGCAGGACACTCAATGACCCACGCAGGACACTCAGGACACACGCAGGACACTCGATGACCCACACACGACACTCAGGACCCACGCAGGACACTCAATGACCAACACAGGACACTCAGGACCCAAGCAGGACACTCAATGACACACGCAAGACACTAAATGACCCACACAGGACACTCAATGACCCACACAGGACACTCATGACACACACAGGGCACTCAATGACCCACGCAGAACACTCAATGACCCACACAGGACAGTCAGGACCCACGCAGGACACTCAATGACGCACGCAGGACACTCAGGACGCACGCAGGACACTCAATGACCCACACACGACACTCAATGACCCACACAGGACACTCAGGACCCAAGCAGGACACTCAATGACCCACGCAGGACACTCAGGACCCACACAGGACACTCAATGACCCACACAGGATACTAAATGACCCACACAGGACTCTCAGGACCCAAGCTGGACAAACAATGACCCACGCAGGACACTCAATGACCCACGCAGGACACTCATGACCCACGCAGGACTCTCAATGACCCACACAGGAAACTCATGACCCACGCAGGGCACTCATGACCAACGCAGGACACTCATGACCCACGCAGGACTCTTAAGGACCCACGAAGGACACTCAATGACCCACGCAGGACACTCAATCACCCACGCAGGACACTCATGACCCACGCAGGACACTCATGACCCACGCAGGACACTCAATGACCCACACAGGAGACTCAAGACCCACGCAGGATATTCAATGACCCACACAGGACACTCAAGACCCACGCAGGACACTTAATGACCCATCAGGACACTCAGGACCCATGCAGGACACTCAATGACCCACACAGGACACTCAATGACCCACGCAGGACACTCAATGACACACGCAGGACACTCAATGACCCACACAGGACACTCATGACCCACACTGGATACTCAATGACCCACGCAGGACAC
>NW_025155482.1:0-1445 GCF_004010195.1 Chiloscyllium plagiosum
AGGTAAGTTTGAAGTGATAGCACCAGGAAACTATTTCAGCCTCGTGCAGACGGTCCCTCTGTCACACTCAAGGAAAATTAAACAAAGATAAATTATTGTTAGAATCTGCCCAATGAGTCATATATTCTGTTGAAACGAATTCCAGTTACAACGATGCAGAACAAATGCTCATCTGACTTCACATCAATATCCCTTTTTCCCATCTTTCCTGGGAAGACTGGCTCATGTTACAGGATGCTATCGAATTGCTGACATTTCAGCATTCTGAAACCTGGGAACACAACCTTCCATGACACTGTCTCTCAGTCTCCCCATCTCTGTCTACTTCCCAACCCACTCCCATGCGGTGATATTTAAACTGATTCCCTCGCCATCTCTCTCTGGCAGGGATGTTCACACTCACAACACCCCCTTGTCAGGGCACAATGGGGATATGGAGCTGTAAATGGGTGGGAGCTGCACATCCTGTCACTTCCAGCACGGGCTGCAAGTTTTCCCACGCTGGGCAGGGATCTAACACAGTGTTACTGAGCAATGCACTGGGGTGGGGATGTACACAGTCCTACATGCTGGGAGGGTAACTGCTCCTGGGTTAAAGATCAATGCACTGGGGTGGAGTACACAGTCCTGCAAGCTGGGAGCGTAACTGCTCCTGGGTTACAGATGTATGCCCTGGTTTGGTGTACACAGTCCCACATGCTGGGAGGGTAACTGCTCCTGGGTTACAGATCAATGCACTGGGGTGGGGTACACAGCCCTACATGCTGGGACGGTAACTGCTCCTGGGTTACAGATGTATACCCTGGTTTGGTGTACACAGTCCCACATGCTGGGAGGGTAACTGCTCCTCTTTTACAGATTAATTCCCAGGTGATCACTGCACAGGTCACTGTGCTGGTCAGACTATCTAGTTGAGGTTTATAGATAATGCCATGATGTGGTCGATGCAGCTCCCCGTGCTGGATGGATATTTCTTTCAGGTTGACACATTAGTGCACTGCTGATTTCTGCACAGCTCCCCGTTCTGGACAGATATCTAGTCTGGGTTTATAGGTCAATGTACTGCTGTGGTCTATACAGCTCCCCGTATTCCTGTGTAGCAGCTTGGAAATGCTGAATGTTCCCTTCCATTTCCTGTGTGAGCGGTCTGAGAGATTAAAAGATCTGCTCCAATCGCTGAGTAACAGCCTCCAATGGCTGAATGGCCTCATTCTGTTCCTGTTTCAAACTCTTGATGGGCTGAATAGCCTGCTTCAGTATCGGTGCAGTTGTGAATGGTGCTGACTATTTTGAAACCATCAGTGAATAGGCCACTTCTGACTTTATGATGGAGGGGAGGCCATTGATGCTGCAGCTGGTACTATCCCACAGTGCCTCATGGATGGCCAGTTTCCATGTGCTCAGTCCTTTAGATGTATGTCCTACTTCACAGGAGTGAGTGCCAC
>NW_025155483.1:0-1445 GCF_004010195.1 Chiloscyllium plagiosum
TTGCAGGAGGGAGGGCTTCAGATACCTAGACCATTGGGAGACTATCTGGGGAAGGTGGGACCTGTACATGAAGGACAAGTTGCACCTGAAATGGAGGGGCACAAATTTCCTGGGTGGGAGATTTGCTTGTGTGGTTTGGGAGGGTTTAAACTAGTTGGTAAGGGGTGGGAATCAGAGCTGCATATTGAGAGGGGGCCACTTGTAGATAGGGCAGTGACAGAGTGTAGTGAATCTATCTGGAAGATTTCTCACATGATGAAACAAAGGAAACGGTTAAAGTATGTCTGCTTTAATGCAAGGAGTATCAGAAATAAGAGTGACAAACTTAGAGCATGGATCAGTCTTGGGGTTACAGTGTTGTAGCCATAACAGAGATGTGGGTTTCACAGGGAGAGGAATGTTCGCTTGATGTTCCAGGGTTTAGAACGTTTAAAAAGAACAGGGTGGGTGGAAAAGCAGGAGCGGGTGGAGCATTGCTAATCAGAGAGCGCATCACAGCTACAGAAATGAAGGTTGTTGAGGAAGGTTTGTCTACTGAGTCAGTGTGGGTGGAAGTTAGGAACAGCAAGGGAACAGTCACCTCATTGGGGGTTTTCTACAGACCCCCTAATAGCAGTAGAAAGATTGAAGAACGCATAGGCTGGCAGATTTTGGAAAAGTGCAGATGTAGCAGGGTTGTTGTCATGGGTGATTTCAACTTTCCCAATATAGACTGGAATCTCCTAAGTGCAGATGATTTGGAAGGTGCCGTTTTTGTCAGGTGTGTTGAGGAGGGTTTCCTTACTCAGTATGTAGACAGGCCGACAAGGGGAGAGGCCATTTTGGATTTGGTGCTCGGTAATGAGTCAGGAAAGGTGTCAGATTTCACGGTGGGACAACACTTTGGTGACAGTGACCACAACTGCCTCACATTTACCATAGCTTTGGAGAGGGAAAGGAGCAGTTAGTGAGGGAAGATATTTAATTGGGGAAAAGGAAATTATGACGCGATCAGACAGGAGTTGGGAAGTACAGACTGGGAGCAATTGTTCCACAGTAAGGTAACAACAGACATGTGGAGACTATTTTTAAGGAGCAGTTGTTGCGAGTGATGCACGAATTTGTTCCTCTGAGATAGGTGAGAAGGGGTAGGGTTAAGGAACCTTGGATGTCGAGAAAAGAGGAGTTTCTGTGCAAAAGGAAGAAGATGGCTTACGTAAAGTGGAGGAAGCAACAATCTAGCACAGCTTTAGAGGATTACAGTCTTGCTAGAAAGGAGCTCAGAAATGGACTGAGGAAAGCCAGGAGGGGGAACGATAAAGGCTTGTCAGGAAGGACTGGGGAGAACCAAAGGCATTTTACTCATATGTGAGGAATAAGAGAATGATCAGGGAGAAAGTAGGGCCGATCAGGGATAGTGTCGGGAACTTGTGCATGGAGACTGAGCAGATAGGGGAAACCCTAAA
>NW_025155484.1:0-1445 GCF_004010195.1 Chiloscyllium plagiosum
TCATAATACTCCACCAGAAAAAAAATACAAATAATAATTATATCATTTTGGAATAACTGTGTATAGCAACTTAAGACTTCTCACAGTCAACTGTCTGTCAGCATTTGTAGTTGTATGTATTACTGTGAGTTTTTTTGCTGAAATTAATACAGCCCCTTTAATGTAAAATAATCATTCTGCACCAATGGGACATTGCCATCTCTTCTATTTATTTCATAAATATGGTGATTGTTGTAGAAAGTAGTTGAGGAGCACAATCACTGAAAATTGTGCAATGCTGTTCATCTCATCTATCTCCCTAAGCAAAGAAAAGAATTCCCAGACTCTTGTCATGAATATCTTCTTGGAACAGGATAAAGCTTTATGACTGACAGTTTATTGGCTTTAAATTTGGTCTTCATGTACCTTACAGAATCTCCTGCATGTCTGGACATGCTGTTTCTGAATGCTCGACTACTATCAATCAGCCAGTGCTTCCTGCCACACCCAACTCACCCCTGACTGACATCAAGTGGTGTGATTCAGTGCCTTCAAGGTTTCTCTTCTGCTTTTAGTTTGTCTCCCAGATTTTGCACTTTATCCTTCTTTATCGAATAGGCACTCACTTATTTACATTGACTACTGAATTGAATAATAATATTGAACTCATGGGTCTTGGGAGCCCTCTGGTACTTTGTTCAATTGACAATTTTTCCAGGCTCTTACTTAACTGGTCTTTCTGATCATTCACCCTGACCTTCCATCCATCATAAGGTTAGAAGCAGGGATTTTCGCTGATGATTGTGTGCAGTGTTTCCTCTTTGCAACACCTCACACACTGAAGCCATCTATTTTCAAATGCAGAAAAATCTTGACAGTGTCCAAATTGAAATGATAATTGACTGGTAACATTCACGCCAAACAGGCAGTGATCACCTCAAACAAGAGACTATCTAAGCACTACCCTTGACATTCAGAAGCAATACTTTCATTGAATCCCCCACTATCATCATTCTGGGGGTCACAACTGAGCAAAACTGAACAGGACTAACCATATAAGCACTGGGTTTGGAAGCTGGGTATCCTATAGTGGATACCCCACCTACTATTCCCCAAAGCTTATTCGCTATCTACAAGGCACAAGTCAAGAGAGTGATGAAATGCTCTCCACTTGCCTGGCTGAGTCCAGTTCCAACAGAACACAAGAAACATGACACCATCCAACAAAGCAGTTAGCTTGAATGGCACCACATTCACAAACATTCCATTCCTTCACTATGAAAGCTCAGTAGCTGCAGTGTATTCCATTTACTGGATGCATTGCAGAAATTCACTAGTGCTTCTTAGACAGTACCTTCCAAATTCACGATCGCTACCATCTAGTCATGATTTGGAAATGCTGGTGTTGTACAAAGTTAAAAATCACCTGATGAAGGAGCAGATGAAGGGCTTTTGCCCGAAACGTC
>NW_025155485.1:0-1445 GCF_004010195.1 Chiloscyllium plagiosum
TATGGCTTTCCCCTGGTAGGTCGCACACCCCCCCACCCCCCAACAGTTTCCAAAACAGTATACTTATTGTTGAGGGGCACGGCCACAGGGGATCCCTGCACTGTCTGCCTATTCCCTTTCCCTCTCCTGACCATCACCCAGCTACCTTTATCCTGTAACTTAGGTGTGACTGACTCCCTGTAACTCCACTCTATCATCCCCTCAGCCTCCCGAATGATCCAGAGTTCATCCAGCTCCAGCTCCAGGTCCCTAATGCAGTCTGTGAGGAGCTGGAGTTGGGTGCACTTCTCCCAGGTGAAGTCAGCAGGGACACCATTGGTGACCCTTACCCCCCACATCCTGCAGGAGGAATATGTAACTGCCCTAACCTCCATCCCCTCTGCTCTAAATTGCCGAGAGAGATTGAATAAATAAGTAAAAAACTTACCAACTGTCCACACACAGTATTTCTTTTGGCTAGAGGAAGAGGATGGGAGGGAGACACTACACGTGTAGTGTCGTGGGTTTAGCCACAGCCTGAATATATCAGTTCACTTGCCCAGCAATCCCCGCATCCACATTGAGCCTTCGCTCCACCTATTCACGAGGTAAGTCTTTAAGAGGAAAAAATTTACCTTCCCAGCAGCCCCCTGGTCCGTGCTGTCACTGCTCCCACTGCCGCTGAAAGCCTTGTACCTAAGGTTACACCATGTGTAGTGACATTAGAAACTTTTCACTGCACTCCTGTACCTCTACACTTCAGTAAGGCTTACATCAATCAAATCAAATCAAATCAAAGACATAACAGATTTTACACAAGGACAGAGGGAGAGAGAAAAGAACAAAAGGGGAAAGTTTGGGATAGGTTATAAAACACAAGAGATTAAATGATAAAAGAGTTTGTAGCATGAAACAAATAAATAAAGAGATGAGTCTAAAGTTGTAAAGGGCAAAGAAAACAGGGTCACTGCAAATTCATATTTTATTCCATATTTCCATGATCCACATTGTGCAGCTTTACGACCATAAGAACGAGGAGGAGGAGGAGGCCATTCAGCCCCTCATGCCTGCATCACCATTTAACATGATCATGGCTGATATTAGCACAGTCTCAACAAAGAATCAATAAGCATTGACAACAAGGCTCCAAATTAAATGTTAAAATAAGTGTGTAGCTCAGGCCAAGTCACAACAGGAAAATCAAGCATTATCTTGGACAGTCATGGGACTGGGAACACAGGGATTGGGAGATCAAATTAATCCTGCTGCTTGGTTAGTCAGCACCCCAGCTTCAAAACACCCTCAGGCTACTTTTCACACCATTTTTATTCCATTCCACTAGTCAAGGAAATCTTCCCTTTGCAAAAGTACACTAGGTACCCATAATTAACCCAAACACCTCCAAATGCCTGTAACTATTTCATGTCGCTAAAACTTTACCTTGTAAAAGTCCTTCACTCCCTCAC
>NW_025155486.1:0-1445 GCF_004010195.1 Chiloscyllium plagiosum
AGATGTTGGAATCTGTACCGAAAACAAAAATTGCTCGAAATCACAGTGGGTCAGGCAGCATCCATGGAGAGAGAGCAAGCTGATATTTAGCGTCGAGATGACTCTTCATCAAAGCCGAAGTGAAGTGCGGAGGAGACAGCATTCATGCAATAGTGGGGTAAGTTTAGCACAGTTGTTTCCAACCCACGTTTCTCCCTTTCAAAACTGAATGCGAAATGTTTATAATGCAATTGGAGCAAATACATAGCACTGGTCAAGAGGGCAGTGCCGAGTTGGAAGGTTGGATCTGGGATAAGGGGGAAATGGGGAAACTGGGGAAATCTACAATGATCTCCTTTGTTTGGAGGGTCTCGAGGCAGAAGATGAGGCGTTCTTTCTCCAGGCAGCCAATGTAGATTGGGGAGATAGGACGCTAACTTGCCGAGCATTTCAGAGAACAACTCTGAGACACACACAGTAAACAATCCCACCGCCCTGTGGCTGACCACTTTAACTTCACCTCCCACTCTGCCAAGGGCATGCAAGTCCTGGGCCTCCTCCACCACTAAACTCGAGTCACCCGACACCTGGAGGAAGAACATCTCATCTTCCACCTTGGGACTCTCCAACCAGGCAGGATCAATGTGGATATCACCAGTTTCCTCATGTGCTTTTCCAGCACTACACTCTTCGACTCTGATCTCCAGCGTCTGCAGTCCTCACTTTGTCCTCCTTAACATGACCTATATGGTGGGAAAGAGAATAAATCAGGAGGTAATCAGGGCATGGGAAAATGGCAATTTTAATTTTCATGTACAGAGGAGCCTCAATTATCCGACATTCAATTATCCGAATTTCTGATTATTCGGCAAGATCGCAAGCTCCCGATGCTCCCAGTTATCCAACATTTGAATATCCAGAATTCGATTAACTGAATGAAATACTCCTTCCCCTGTCCTTTGGATAATCAATGTTCCTCTGTAGATTGGGAAAATCACATTGGTAAAAGGTAGCTATAAGGAAGAATTCATAAAGTGTATTCAGGTTAACCTGGAACAAAATGTTTTCAATCTGGTGATATGGGTAGAATTTAACATTCAGTCTGAGAGTGAGAAACGTGGGATTGAAACAACTGTGCTGCACTTAAATCAGGAAAATAACAGAGGGATGAGGCTGAGTTGGCAGGTATGGACTAGGAATGGCATAAACAACAATTGAGGAACAATGGTAGATGTTTATGAAATGCATCAAAGATACATTCAAATGAAGATGAAGGATTCTATGAAGGGAACAATGGTTAACCAAGATGGAGATAGCATCAAATTGAAAGAAAATAGTATATTATGACAAAGCTTAGTGATAAACCAAAGGATTAGGAAAGCTAATGGAAAGTGACCAACAAAGAAAAAAATTGAGGTAAGAAGAAATTATGAGGACAAAGTAGCAAGTAATATAAACATGGACAT
>NW_025155487.1:0-1445 GCF_004010195.1 Chiloscyllium plagiosum
GACAGGCGGTGAATGGTGTCAGTGACTTTGGGGACGGTTTATATCAGACAGGGGGAGATTGGTGTCAGGGACTGTGGGGCTGGTTTATATCAAACAGGGGGAGATTGGTGTCAGGGACTGAGGGTCTGGTTTATATCAGACAGGGGGAGATTGGTGTCAGGGACTGTGGGGCTGGTTTATATCAGACTGGAGGAGATTGGTGTCAGGGACTGTGCGTCTGGTTTATATCAGACAGGGGGAGATTGATGTCAGTGACTGTGGGACTGGTTTATACTAGACAATTGGGGAGAATGGTGTCAGTGACTGTCGGGCTGGATTATAGCAGACAGAGGGAGATTGGTATCAGTGACTCTGGAGCTGGTTGATATCAGACAGGGGGAGATGGGTGTCAGGGTCTGTGGGTCTGGTTTATATCAGACAGGGGGAGATTGGTGTCAGTGACTATGGGGCTGGATTACATCAGACAGGGGGAGAATGGTGTCAGTGACTGTGGGTCTGGTTTATCTCAGACAGGGGGAGATTGGTGTCAGTGACTATGGGGCTGGATTATATCAGACAGGGGGAGACTGGTGTCAGTGACTGTGGGTCTGGTTTATCTCAGACAGAGGGAGATTGGTGTCAGTGACTGTGGGTCTGGTTTATCTCAGACAGGGGGAGACTGGTGTCAGTGAATGTGGGTCTGGATTATATCAGACAGGGGGAGAATGGTGTCAGTGACTGTGGGGCTGGTTTATATCAGATAGGGGGAGATTGGTGTCAGTGACTGTGGGTCTGGTTTATATCAGACATGCAGAAATTGGTGTCAGTGACTGTGGGGCTGGTTTATATCAGACAGGGGGAGCTTGGTGTCAGTGACTGTGGGGCTGGTTTATTATCAGACAGGGGGAGATTGTGTCAGTGACTGTGGGTCTGGTTTATATCAGACAGGGGGAGATTGGTGTCAGTAACTTTGGGGCTGGACTATATCAGACAGGAGGAAATTGGTGTCAGTGACTGTGGAACTGGTTTATATCAGACAGGAGTAGATTGGTGTCAGTGATTGTGAGTCTGGTTTATATCAGACAAGGGGATAATGGTGTCAGTGACGGTGGGGATGGTTTATATCATACAGGGGGAGATTGGTGTCAAAGACTGTGGGGCTGGATTATGTCAGACAGAGGGAGATAGGCGTCACTGACTGTGGGGCTGGTTTCTATCAGACAGCGGGAGATTGGTGTCAGTGTCTGTGGGGCTGGTTTATATCAGACAGGGGGAGATTGGTGTCAGTGTCTGTGGGGCTGGTTTATATCAGACATGCAGAAATTGGTGTCAGTGACTGTGGGGCTGGTTTATGTCAGACAGGGTGAGATTGGCGTCAGTGAAAAAGGGGCTGGTCTATGTCAGACAGGAGGTGATTGTTGTCAGTGACTGTAGGGCTGGTTTATATCAGACAGGAGGAAATTGGT
>NW_025155488.1:0-1445 GCF_004010195.1 Chiloscyllium plagiosum
TCAGGTACATTGTAACCTGAAAATGGAAACGCAAGTCGACAAAATGGTCAAGAATGCCAAAGTCATGCTTTCCTTCAGTACAAGAGTTTTCAGCTCATGTTACAGTTGTATCGGACTTAGGTGTGGGCTCATTTGGAATACTGCGTACAGTTCTGAATGCCATATTATCAAGAAAATGTAGATGGAGTGGGTTCAGAGGGGGCTCACCAGGATATTGCCTGCTATGGAGCGCCCCAAGACAGGAAGAGAGGATGAGCAGATGAGGATTATTTTCATTAGAAAGGAGCAGGCTGAGGATGGACATGAGTGAGGCCTATAAAATCATGAGAGGTATATACAAGGCGGATAGCAAAAAGCCTTTTCAATTACTACAGGTAACAAGTTGAAGGTGAGCAGGGAAAAAATTAAGGCATATTCTTTGCGCATATTCTAGGATTATGAGTTCCTAGAACGCGTTGCCAGTGGAGGTAGGAGAGGTCGCCAAGTTGGAGTCATTTAACATGTTTCTATACAGATACATGAATGGGTAGAGAGCAGGCCTTTAGAAAATATGTGACGAGTTTAGATAGACGGTCTGGATTAGCGGAGGCCTGGAGAGCCAAATGGCCTGTTCCAATGCGGTAATTTTCTTCGTTCTTACTTATTTGTTCTTTGGTGAGAAGTAATCACTACGCTGAGTCTAGGGTCACGAGAACTCACGAGACCTGGAAGAGATTATTGAAAATCAGAGGGATTCGGAACTGTATTATATTTTGAGATGCATCAGGTCAGTGATAACTAAAGTGCAGTGCATCTGGAGTCAGATGAAGATGTAAAGCTAGTCAGTAGTAATCGCAGTGTTCTGTGGTTTCGAAGTCACATCTGGGGATAAAGCAGGTCAGTGGTGACCATAGTATTGTTGACCTGGGGATCACATGTGCAGACACAGCAGGTGTCTGGCAACCATAGTGGTATTGGTCTGGAGTCACAAATAGAGACTGTTCAGATCATGCTTACGAAAGTTGGCCAGAACTTACACGCACCGATGTCGAAATCGAGCATGTCAGTGGCAACCACAGTGCTTTGGTCTTCATTCACATATAGACGCAGACCAAGTCAATGGTAACCAAGGTGATGTTAGCCTGGACTCATATGCAGAGGCACAGCAGGTCAGTGATAACCACAGTATTGTTCGTATCGTGTCACATGCAGAGACAGAGCTGGTCAGAAGCAACCACAGTGCTTTGGGTGCACAATCATACGTGAAAACAAAGCACAGCAATGGTATCTAAAATACTGTTGGCCTAGAATCACAAGTGGGTAGAGCAGGTCACGGCTAAATCAGAGTTGTGGCTAGAACAAACTGTAGAAACAAAAAAAAATTGCAAGTGTCAGACTGGCATCACTTGGAGGCAAAGATCGGTTGAGTAGTGGATGCAATGCTGTTGATGTTGATCTGGTGTCAC
>NW_025155489.1:0-1445 GCF_004010195.1 Chiloscyllium plagiosum
AATTTGCATCTCATATAGATAGCGTGGTTAAGAAGTTGTTTAACACACATGTCTTCATAGGACAAACCTTTGAGTATTGGAATTGGGACGTCATGTTGTGGTTGTACAGGACATTGGTGGGACCTCTTCTGGAATACTGTATCCAGTCTGGTCACCCTGCCCGCTCATTCCATAGGCACACCACCCCCTGGGTGAAAAAGTTGCGCCTTAGGTTACTTTTAATTGTTTCCCCTCTCACTTTAAGCCTATGTCCTCTAGTTTTGGACTCCCCGTACCCTTAGAAAATAACTTGACTATTCACTTTGATATTACTGACGTTGATATTATTAAGCTGGACAGGGTTCAGAAGAGATTAAACTGGATGTTGCTGGGAAAGGAGGGAGTGAGCTATAAGGAGAGGCTGGATAGGCTGGGACTTTTTTCACTGAAGAATATGAGATTAAGCAGTAACTTTACAGAGGTTTATAAAATAATGAGGGTTACAGAGAAGCTGAAGGGCTGATAGAGGAAGTGATGAAAGCAGGGACAGTTACAATGTTTAAAGGACATTTAGATCAGTGCATGGATTAGACATCAGTTTGGATGGTGCTGTGAGCAGCTGCCCTCTCCCACCACCTCTCTGAATGAATCCCTGCTGATTTTCACCCTCTGCCAATGCCTATGCAGTGGCGTGTGGAGGCCAGCAGAGGGTGGCATTGCATCACTTTAAGCACCACAGAGACAGCCAGACCTGCCCCACACAGAGACACACAGATACACACATGGGGATGGTGAGGACCTGGTAACTTAAATGTAAAATAAAGAAATGCTTAATTCGCCTTGTAAACTGTTAAAATATGAGGGACAGGTCTGCCAAATAAAAACATCAATTTAGTTTTTTCACTCTGAAAGTGAACATTTTACATCAACTATGCACAATTCTGGGACCCGCTTTCTTTTAACTGCTTATTACCCGACTCCAGCTCGATAGCAATATACTGTGTCTGGGTCTGCCATCCTCTCATATGCACAGCTGCTTGTAAGCTCTCAGTTCAGAACAGCATTCCCTCTCTCTTAAAGGTACAGTACACACTTTCAACTTCATCACATTATACCCTGATGAATATCGATAAGTGGATCAGGACTTTTGTTGCTCCATTGACAGCATGTCATTATTCGACATTGTCCATAGGAATATATCAGTATTTCACTTGCTCACACTCGTGTATGTGGGGCAGAATTTCAGTTGTTTCATGGGGACTGTGACTCTATAACAATCTGAATGTTTGTAGATGGCACCGAACCTGGAAGAACTCTGAAGTCTATGGAGGACAGTGCCGAACTCTAACAGGACAATCACATGTTGGTGTAGTGTTCAGGTTTATGGCAGATGGGGATCAGTGAAGAGAAGTGTGAGATGATACACTTTGGTGGGAAAGACAATGAACGGCAGGTTAAAGCAGGCT
>NW_025155490.1:0-1445 GCF_004010195.1 Chiloscyllium plagiosum
ATTTTATAACAGCTGAATCCAGATTCCTGATCTAATTATATAACATCTGAATCCAGATTTCTGATGTAATTTTATAATCACTGAATCCAGACTCCTGATGTAATTTTATAATTGCTGAATCCTGACTGCTGATGTAATTTTATAACCACTTGAATCCTGACTCCTGATGTAATTTTGTAACCACTTGAATCCACAGTACTGATGTAATTTTATAACTGCTGAATCCTGACTCCTGATGGAATTGTATAGCCACAGAATCCTGACTCCTGATGTAATTGTATAACTGCTGAATCCTGATTCCTGATGTAATTTTATAATTGCTGAATCCTGACTCCTGATGTAATTTTATAACCATTGAATTCTGTTTCCTGAAGCAATTTGATTATCACTGATTCCTGACTCCGTATGAAATTTTATAACAACTGAATACTGATTCCTGTAGTAATTTTATAATTGCTGAATCCTGACTCCTGATGTAATTTTATAACGTCTGAATCCAGATTCCTGATCTTATTATATAACATCTGAATCCAGATTTCTGATGTAATTTTATAATCACTGAATCCAGACTCCTGATTTAATTTTATAATTGCTGAATCCTGACTCCTGATGTAATTTTATAACCACTTGATTCTTGATTCCTGATGTAATTTTATAACCACTGAATCCAGATTCCTGATGTTATTTTATAACTGCTGAAACTGACTCCTGATGTCATTATATAACCACTGAATCCTGATTCCTGAAGAAAATTTATAATCACTGAATCCAGACTCCTGATGTAATTTTATAATTGCTGAATCCTGATTCCTGATGTAATTTTATAACCACTTGTTTCTTGACTCCTGATGTAATTTTATAACCACTGAATCCAGATACCTGATATAATATTATAACTGCTGAAACTGACTCCTGATGAAATTGTATAACCACTGCAACCTGAATCCTGCTGTAAATTTATATCCACTGAATCCAGATTCATGATGTACTTTTATAACCGCTGAATCCTGAATCCTGATGTATTAATATATCCAGTAATTCCAGATTCCTGATGTAATTTTATAACCACTTCATTCCTGACTCCTGATGTAATTTTATAATCACGTGAATCCTGACTCCTGATATAACTTTATAATTGCTGAAACCTGACTCCTGATGGAATTGTATAACCACAGAATCCTGACTCCTGATGTAATTTTATAACTACTGAATCCTGATTCCTGATGTAATTTTACAATCGGGGAATCCTGACTCCAGATGTAATTTTATATCCAATTAAAACCTGACTCCTGATGTAATTTTATAACCACTTGATTCTTGACTCCTGATGTAATTTTATAACCACTGAATCCAGATTCCTGATGTTATTTTATAATCGCTGAAACTGATTCCTGATGTAATTGTATAACCGCAGAATCCTGACTCCTGATGTAATTTTATAATCG
>NW_025155491.1:0-1445 GCF_004010195.1 Chiloscyllium plagiosum
TTTCTTTTCCGTTCTTATTATTTTATCTTAGAATTCCTTTTTTTGTTCATAAAAGCACTTTGTTTTTGTTTTCTGATGGTCTTATTCTCGTATCATCGTACGTTCTTATACACTTACATTTTCAACTCTACTGTACTTTGTATGTCCTCTATATTTATATTCCAATTCACTTATTTTCGTATTTTCCATTTATCTAATTCTCTGATTCATGTGCTTATTTTCTAATGCTCTTCTGTTTCTGTTCTCCTGTTTAATTATTCCACTGTGATGTTCCTATTTTTGTACTCACTTATGTTGTTTTTTTCGATTTAACTCTCATTTTTTTATTCTATATTCATATTTGTATATTCATAAATGTTCTTATTTTCTTATTCTCTTATACTCGTATATTGTCATTCTTTTATCTTATTATTCGCATAGGTTCTTCTTAATTTATCACCTTCTTCCCTTTTGTTCTTATTAGCATATATAACTGCTCAAATTTTCTAACATTATCATTGTCTTACCTTCCCATTCTCTTGTGTTCTTATTCATATATTGACTTATAGTCTAATGTTTTTGTTCCCTTATGTTTTTGTTCACTGTTTTTCTTTCCGTCTCACGCTCTTATTTGCTTACTCACTTGTGTTTCGTTTTCGTATTTGCATCTGTACATATTCCCTTATGCTGTTCGTAACTTTTATTTACGTTTCGTTCTGGTCTTATTTTCTTATGTTCTCCAGCTCTTACATTCTCATATCCTCTTCTTCCGTTATATATCCCTCTTCACATATTTATTACTCACTTATGTTCTTATTCTTTTGATCTCGAACTCTGTCACTCTTTTTATATGCACTTCTGTTCTTGTTCTCCCATGTTCTTACGCCCTTGTGTTCTTGTTCTGTTAAATTCATATATTCCTCCTCTCTTATGTTCGTATTCACTAATGTTGTTTTCTTCTTTGTTTTGTGTTTATATTCTCTTCTGTTCTGAGTTTTATATTCATACAATGTCTTGCGTACTTATTCTACACCTTCTGTGTGTCATATGCTCTTATCATGTTGTCTCTGACGCTCTTATTATCTTAGTTTCCTGTTCTGTAATGTTCTTATTTTCATGTTCACTTATGTTCTGATGCGCATAATACTTAATGTTGTCATTATCTTACTATGTTAATCTGTCCTGTTCTAACTCACTTTTGTTCTTATATTCATTTTTATAGTTTTATTAAGTTCTCATTCCCTAATGTCTTACTCCTTCATATGTTATTATCTCATTGTCTTTTGGGCTCATTCTCCTTTGTACTCATGCTCTTATTCTCTTATTCCATCAAAGAAATATTCTCTTAATCTCTGGGTTTCTTATTAGAACTCAGAACACAGAACATTACAGCACAGTATAGACCCTTCGAAACTCGATGTTGCCCTGCTCAAGTCGTCCATGTCTGAAGCCCATCTATCGTACGC
>NW_025155492.1:0-1445 GCF_004010195.1 Chiloscyllium plagiosum
AAGGCTTCTGAATCTGGTGCTGTCAGACCTGCTGAGCTTCCCCAGCAATTCCTTGTTTGGATTTCAGCCCCAATCCAGTTGGTGATGATCACGGCCTTGTTAAGTGTGTTTGGGAATGGGGAGGGAGCTGGTAGCAGGGTGATGGTGGGATAGTGGGGAGCATAGCTGCCTTCCAAGCAGTTGACCCGGGTTCGATTCCCAGCCATCGCAGTGTCTTAAAGGTCTCTTAAAGGTAAGGCACTGGGATACAGCGAGGAAATGAATCTTTCATTCTGTGAACCGGATCTGTCAGATTGCTCCTTGCTTTTCCTGGCGATGGTTCCTGTGAATTGCAGTGTGGAACCGGGCAGCATTGCTCGGCATCTCGGAAGCTTTCCCCTCTGCTGCATCCCATTTCTTATTGAAATATTGGTTGCAGCACAAGGATGGGTTTGTTTTGTTCGAAAAGTGAGAGACTGCTCCCGTCAGGAACCTGAAATAATTACAGAAGCCGCTGGAAACACTGAACAGTTCCAACAGCTTCTGTGGTGGTGGGGAGGGAGGATTAATGTGTCAAATCTAGACAAGGACTCCAGCCTCAAAACAGTCAAAGATCCTCACTCTGCAAACATCCTTGTAAATCTTTTCTGAATCTTTACAAGTTCCACACCATTCTCCCGACAGCAGAAAGACCAGAATTGTGTGGTTTATGGAATGTTACGATATCCGAACAGTCGCTGTTTATAGTTAAATAATGTTCATTAAGTTAAGATTAGATTACATTACAGTGTGGAAACAGGCCCTTATGCCAACAAGTCCACACCGACCCGCCGAAGCGAAACCCACCCATACCCCTACATTTACCCCTTACCTAACACTACGGGCAATTTAGCATGGCCAATTCACCTGACCCTACACATCTTTGGACTGTGGGAGGAAACCGGAGCACCCGGAGGAAACCCACGCAGACACGGGGAGAACGTGCAAACTCCACACAGTCAGTCGCCTGAGACGGGAATTGAACCCGGGTCTCAGGCGCTGTGAGGCAGCAGTGCTAACCACTGTGCCACCGTGCCGCCCACCCAATCGAGGTTTCCAATCGAGTTCGGTTTGTCCAATCTTTCTTTCTTATGTTTGTGTTACAACGATAGTGTGGAGTAAAGTGTGTTTTGATTCAAGCCTGGCAGTTTGACCAATCGCATTGTAACGCCTTACACTTGCCCTCAGGAAATCAGGAAAAGGGGTCTCGACCATTTTCTTAATGCAGAGGAGTTTGGTCTGGTTCATAACATCCTCAATGTCATCAATACATGTCCCTCCAGCCCTGAGCAATGATGTTTACAGATTAATGGAGAATACACAGACACATTAATCGTTATTATCTTGGAGAGGAATCATTTGGGAATAATATTCCTCTGACCATTAACTCTCAGCTCGGCCAAGGATAAAGGCCAGGAATCTGGCAC
>NW_025155493.1:0-1445 GCF_004010195.1 Chiloscyllium plagiosum
GGACTGAAGGACAGACCCTGGTCTCTGTCATTGCTGAGAGCTTCAAGTTCTGAGGAATTAATATTACCAGCAATCAGACCAACCATGTCAACTCTACAGCCAAGAAAGCTCATCAATGCCTCTCCTTCCTCAGAAGGTGAAGGAAATTTAGCATTTCGGCAATGACTCTGACCAATTTTTATATTGCACTGTAGAAAGCATCCTATCCAGATGCATCACACCTTGGTATGGTACCTGCTCTGTCCGTACTGCAAGGAATTACAGAGAGGCATGAACCCAACCCAGTCCATCACCCAAATCACATTTCCTTCCATCTGACTCGGTCTCGACTTCCCACTGCTTCAGGAAAGCAGCCATCATAATCAAAGGCACCTCCCACCCCTGCAATACTCTCTTCCACCTTCTTCCATTGGACAGAAGATACATAAGTTTGTAAACATGTACCAATAGGTTCAGGAACAGTTTCCTCCCTGCTGTTATCAGACTTATGACTGAGCCAGTCATATATTAGAGTTAATCCTTCTCTGCACCTGTTCTATGGCCACAACACTATATTAACCCAATGTCCTTATATAAGGCATGATTTGCACAGAATATCACGCAAAACAATATTTTTCACTGTGTCTCGGTATATGTCATAATCATAAACCGTATCAAATCAAATCAAATCAAAGCTCCTCACCATACGTTTGGGTCTGGTCTGGTCTATAACACCTTAACTGGCTCCATGTCATAACCTTCCCACTGATCTGTTTCCCCAGCCCCTCCATTTCTTAGTTGTCATGTCTTTGGAATGTACTTCCTTTGGAATTTTGGTAATTTTTTTTGCACTGCATCTTGCAGGCTCTAATTGGTTTACAGGAGGCAGAAGGACTGGCTAATACTCATAGACAGTCCCTAACACACTCATTAAAAAGGCAGAGATCAGAGGATCAGCTGAAACAAAGAGAAACCAGGTTTCTTCAGGATTAAACTGCCTTTTACTGCAGAGAACAGAGAGAGCTCCTGAGCAGCTGAAGACTTCTCTGTATCTTGTTCAGGGTCTCAAGCTGTTTAGCTGCCTGAGAACCAATCACATCTCTGTTGGCAGGCAGACAGCCTTTGTCATCGGTGAACTAGTGGCCAATTATCAATCAGCTCCTTGTTTCAATCCAAAGTTTCATCTGTGAATAACTCCGTTCATCTCCAACCAGACTTTAATCATTGGCTCACTCTCAGGTGAATTGCTGTCAAACCGTGCAGCAATCTTCCACCAATCGGCTGTTTGTAAGGTCGCTCTTTTCACATTTTAGTCCAAATTAAACTGAACATTTTTAAAAAGTTTTTTTTGATTTGCAGTCGCCCTGAGAAAATTAAAATGCCATTTCTAAAACGCATTTACTTGCAAAATACATGATGCACAAAATTTACAAAAAAACTGCAATCTATTTATTCTTTCTCCTTTC
>NW_025155494.1:0-1445 GCF_004010195.1 Chiloscyllium plagiosum
AAGTAATATACTGTTAAGGATTGAGAATTAGTTAACAGACAGAAAATGAAGTAAAATGAACAGGTAATTCTAAGAATAGCAGCCTGTTACCAGTGGGATATTGCGAGGATCAGTGCTGAGCCACAACTGTAGAATGTGGTAAAATAAATGTGATCTTTCCAAATCTGAGTATTGCTGTAAATAGACACATTTTGTCAAAGATTTACATATAGTGCTCATCAGGACAATTCACAGGAATACTAATAAAGGGGAAAGCTAACATTTATACTGCATGAAATGAGAATGCTGATTATTGAGCAATGTGGTCTCTGATTAGTAGAGGCATTGCCATGGAGAAAGTAGCAGATAATGATGATTGACTATTAACTGCCAGGTTTTATTTAGATATTGAATCCGGTAAGATGACCGATTGTTCAGGGCCTGAGAAATGAGCTGTCAGCTATTTTGCCGAGTTGAACATGTGCAGTTCTTTCTGTCTGCAAAGAAAAGAACCCTGCGTATAAATGTATAGCGCTCCCAATTCCAGTGCAGGGAAATGTACCATAATGTGAGACCGACTGAAAATCTTAAACTGGTTGACAATGTAATTCCTCGCACATTCAGGATTATCCAGCAAATGTTGTCCAAATGCAGAATCACCAAAATTTTCAAGTTTTCCAATTACACAAAACTAGTTGGGAATGTAAGATTTCAAAATGCCTCAAAGGGGTTTGGGGAAGTTAATTGAATTGGACAAGATGTGAATAAGTGTGAAGTTATTCATTTTGATAGATTAAAAAAAAGAAACATCAGAGTATTTCTTAAGAGGTGAGAGGTTGATAAGCGCAGCTGTCCAAAGAGCATGTGGTGTCCTTATTGCTACAAGCTAACACGTAGGTGCAGTTTGTTCGGAAGGTAAACCGTATTTCGGCCTTCATTGCAAGAGGTTTTGACTTTAAGAGTAAAGACATCTTGCTACAATAGCGGAGTGCGATGGCAAGACAACACTTGGAGTATTATGTTCTTCAGTCTCTTTTTTTGTAGGAAGGGAGTGCAGTATAGGTCCACCAGATTAATCGCTGGGATGGTCGGACTGTCATTGGAGGACAGAATCAAGAATGTTTGGCTTGCATTCTCTGGAGTATTGAAGAATGAAGCTGATCTCATTGAAACTTACAAAACCTTCTTCAGGGCATAACAAGATGGATATAGATTGAATGTTCCTTCTGCTTACTGAGTCCAGGGCCGGGCGATGTCATCTCAAAATAAAAGATAAATCATTTAGGACAGAGATGAGGAAGAATTTCTTTATTCGGGGATAATAAATCTTTAGAATTCTCTCCCCCAGAGTGCTGTGAATCATTGAGCATGATCAAAACAGAAAATAATATACTTCAGATATTACTGACATCTTGGGATGTGGAGCTAATGTAGAATATTGAACATAGAACATAGAACATAGAAGA
>NW_025155495.1:0-1445 GCF_004010195.1 Chiloscyllium plagiosum
AATACCGGAATCCCTCCCTCCTGCACCATCCCTTTAGCCATGCATTTAACTGTTCTCTCTCCCTATTCCTCGACTCTCTGTCACGTGACACGGGTAACAAACCAGAGACAACAACTCTGTTCGTTCTAACTCTGAGCTTTATGTCTCCAGCAGACCGATGATATGATCATTCTTCATTCTGCCCCTGTTTTCGAGGTCGTCACCTTGATCAGTTAAGGTACGGACCTGTTTTCCAAGGGCGCGGATCCGCTCCTTAGAGGAATCGATTACAGACTCTGCCTCTGCAGTTTGACGCTCGACCTCATCCGTTCTGTTTCCAAGGCGTTCAATTTGCTGTTCATATTTTTTGGAGCACGCCAGAGAGTGGTTCTAGCCTCCTGCTGAACTTTTCTTCAATCATGGCTTCAATCATTTCATGTAACTTGGTGAACTCAGTGACCAAGGCCTGATGAGGAACTGGGTCCATGGAACGAGCAGAGTGGGTTACAGGTGAGGTCACAGGCATGCTGACAGCTTCTGACGGATCCCCTGCGTGTTGGGACTTAGTCGATCCTTTCCCATGTTTTGTCATTTCCACTTGACAAGTTGGCATTAGTAAGGATTCTGTAACTCTTTTAGTGTTGACTTTTAAGTAAATGAATGTGGTGGGGTGGGGTAGAGCACTACTGTGATGCAGAGCTCAGCAAAGCAGACCATCCAGATCGCTGCCATCTGGTTTTCCCTTTAAAAATTTATCGATGTTATCCATTTCGTTTAATTCCTGGATATTCTGGAGCCGTGTCATTCAGTACCACTGTCTACAGTTTCCCCAACACTGCACATTGCTGCTCGATAATCCTTCACTCCTTTGTGATTCGTGAACCTTGCCTCAAAAGTATTCAATATCTCTGCCTCCCATGTTCTGTGGGAAGTGTCATAAGACTCACTGCACTCTGAGAAAACAAAAATAAACCGACTCATCGATGTGTAAGTTTAGCTTTATTTTTGCAGTCGTATCTGAGCAAGGATATAGTAACACTGGAAGCAGTTCATAGATGTTTCACTTCATTTATTCCAGCATGAAGGGCTGATATTATGGCGACTTTAACAGGCTACCCTTGGAATGAGAGCTGATCTTATTGAAATATACAAAGTCTTGAGGCGAGTGCATCAGGTATACACCGACTGGGAGTTTGTCTAGCCCAATATTGATGATGTTGTCATTGAACCCCTACAGTGTGGCAGCAGGACATTCGACACATCGAGTCCACAACAACCCACCGAACATTATCCTATCCAGACCTGTCCCCCAAACCCTATCCATGTTACCCTGCATTTCCCATGACTAACTCACTTAAGCGACACATCCCTGGTCACATTGGGTAATTTAGCATGGCCAATCAAACTGAGCAGTATATCTTTGAACTGTGGTAGGAAACTGGAGAACTGGGAAGAAACCCACACAG
>NW_025155496.1:0-1445 GCF_004010195.1 Chiloscyllium plagiosum
GTGGTTTCTGACAGGTCCACATGAGGAAATCGTACTGTTGTGGAATTGTCACTGGATTACAAATCCAGAGCAGGATAATGCTCTGGCAACTGGTGGAAATTAATAACAATTAATAACGTATCGCGATATAAAATCTGGCATCAGTAACAGTGACCTTGAAGCCATTGTCGATTCCCCAATGTACTTTCAAGAAGTGAATCTCCTGTGCTTTCCTGGTCTGGCCGAAAAGTGACTCCAGACACACAGGCAAGAGAGAAACTCTTCAATGATCTCTGAATCGGCCAAGCAAGACCCTCAATTGTATCAAACTGTTCTGGGTCTTAAAGGATAAAACCGGACAGAACACCGAGTACCAGCCTCGGCATTGGAAAAGGGAATGGGAAACACAGTCCTGTCATCCTGCAGAGATCTCCTTCCTAACATCTGAGATCTTGTGACAACAGTTTTCGAGCTTTCCCACAGACTGCACAGAAACATCGGGAAAGGAGGAGGTCTTTAGACACATTGAGCTTTCTCCATTCTCGTTCATGGTGAAAATGTTGTCAATGCAGTTTTCCCCACACAGTGTTCATAACCCTTAGTATGTTTAAACATCGGGACATATACGATAAGAATTACTGTAGTCCCGTCGGTCCATCAATTTTGCTCCTCCATTTAATATACAGGCCGTTCTCCAATAATGTGGGTTTGTTAAAAACGATTTGGCTGCAATACGATTATGAATTGTGCACCTTTCTTTATAAAGCGAGCTCCTGTTCACTGTGACATGATTCCATTCCCGGCCCCAGCTGAACAGCAAAACCCAGCCTCAGGATCCTCTGTCTGCCAAATGCACCCTCGATATGTTCAGCTAATCCAGGAATGTAATCCGTTCTGCAAGCCTTGAAACTGAGCCTGAAACTGGGAATTGTTATCGAGTTTTGAGAAGATATGTGGCACAGGTTGAGGTTCTCCATGTATGAACCTTCCAGCGAGCAAACCTGCATCCAGACTGGGAATTGTAGTCGACATTGAGAAGAAACCTTATTTCAAACCAGGGGAAAAATCTTGGGGAGAAATCTTGGGACAGCAGAGTGGCTTCGTGATTATCACCAGGGACGCGGGTTCAATTTCCTCATTGGTTGACTGTCTGTGTGCAGTTTGCACGTTCTCCCTGTGTCTGCGTGGGTTTCCTCCGGGTGCTCCAGTTTCCTCCCACAAAGATGTGCTGGTCAGGTGAATTGGTCATGCTAAATTGGCCATAGCGTTAGTCACGAGTGAATATAGGGTCGAGAAATGGGTCGGTGCGGGTTACTCTTCGGAGGGTGATGTGGACTTGTTGGGCCGAAGGGCCTTTTACATACTATCGGGAAATACTCTCACTGTAAACCCGCAGCAGCATCACGTGGTCAGTCAGCTCGCGTGCTTTCTGCTGAAGACCTCTATGAAAGGTACAGTGCTGTAGT
>NW_025155497.1:0-1445 GCF_004010195.1 Chiloscyllium plagiosum
ATAAATGTTTGGTGTCAAATGACAAAAATATGTATGTGCAGCAAGAGTAGAGATTTCTAGAATCCCTACCATGTGGAAACAGGCCCTTGGGCCCAACAAGTCCACACCAACTCTCCAAAATCCATTCCCCGAGCGTATCACTTTATTTTTCCCCCTGAATAATACAACTTGCACATACATGAATGCAATAGGCAGTTTTGCATGGTTAATTCACCTAACCGGCCCATCTTTGGATTGTGGGAGGAAACCCACACAGAAACGAGGAGAATGTGCAAAAGCCACACAGACAGTTGCCCGAGGGTAGAATCAAACCCAGGTCCCTAGTACTGTAAGGCAGCAGTGCTAACCACTGATCCACCGTGTTAACCACTCAGGAGCTGAAGTGGAATGAGACCTTCCCACTGATATTCATCGGGCTCCGAGTGACAAGAATTCGAGAGACCAGCTGTTCTCCTCACAAACTGGTCAGTGGGCACCAGATGCGAATGCCAGTGTGGATACTGGTGCCCACCCTGACCGAGATACAGATGAGGGCAGTGGCCAAAGATAAATTTACAGCCAATTTGTGACAGACATTGTGTTTCCTGTGTCGTTATGGATCAGACCAAACCCCCTCAAAATATACCAGGGAGACAGCCCCGACCCTAAGTGTTCATTTTATTTGAAGGGAAGTGTTAAGTGCCATGATCCAGATGTGATTTGATTGGTCCATTGGTATGCTTTAAGCAAAACACAATTTATTCAGGAATGGGCTGTGAGAGACCATAAGATGGTGGGAAATGATATTTTAGTGGGAGTGGGGCCCAGAGTCTAGGATGGACCAAGCCAGCCCTTTGGGGTCTGCAGTCCAGCTGCCCGAGTGGATCAAGTGGGTTCACATTCATCAGATGGAGCTTCCCCAACAGGTAACCCCGGGCCAGAGCCTCACTGTGTGAGCAGGACTGGCTCTGGGTAACCCTGGGATCCAATGCTGTGGGAGTGGGAGCAAGTGGGAGTGGGAGCAAGTGGGAGTGGGAGTGGGAGTGGGAGTGGGAGTGGGAGTGGGAGTGGGCCAGGGACTAGGCCGTGACAGATGACTCTCCAATGGGTAACTCTCCAGCTGTGGGCACTTGGACTTCCCAAATGGAGGCTGGAGATGTTCAAGTCGAGGTGTCTATCCCCAGGACAGAGAACAGCAACACAGCCCCGAGAAAGTGACGGTAAACCCAGATGGATCCTTAGCACACGGAACATTCCATACGGTTGGAGATGGGAATATTGCTCCTGGGACCAATCCTGCTCTCAGAGCACGGCTTTGGGGATTTTTACAGAACCATGAAGACAGCGATGATCCTCGGATTCCTGACCGGGAACCTTGTCCAGAGGGAATCAGGAGGAGAATAATAATGCAGGGTCAATGATTGATGTACCAGTCCCACTGAAACCCCGAGGGTCAGGCCGTGGGG
>NW_025155498.1:0-1445 GCF_004010195.1 Chiloscyllium plagiosum
GACATCGTTTTCATCAGGCTTTGGGTTCTCACATCATACCCCATTGATTTCCATTCCAAAGTTAATGGTTATAGTCTTTCTCAGACGTGTCCCAGACTTGCATATCTCAAAGGGCACGTTGAGTTCTGTTATTCATTGTAGTCATTGACATCCCTATTAAGTTCTGTTCCTCATCTTGTATTTCCCCCCAGCTTCACCACCAGAGATACAAAGAAATGTTAGTTCCTACTAATTGCTGTAAGATTCATAATCTTAGTTCTAATATACATTTAGTTAGATGTGAAGTTGTATGTTCTCTCCTGTTGCTAGAATTCCTTCGCTAATACGTGTTGAGCAATTTCTTTCTCTCCATGTTATCGTTGCCTATCACTTAAGCACCTTTTAAATTCTGTTATACAAGTAATATCTGTTATTACTTGACAAACAAAAGGATATTATTTCTTATTAATTGTTCTAAAAGTTGTACTATCATTTCCAATAAAATTATTTGGTTAGACGTAGTGCTGGAATTCTTTCGCCATTGGGTTGTGAGCAGTTTCTGACCCATTTGATCTTGGATGGCCCGATAAACATGGCCCCTCTCTCTTACAGCGGCACTATAGCTCATTCTAGTCACATCCTGTCATCTGTGAAGGAATTTACTGACCCTACTCTAAATATTTCGACTCTAACTCTTTTACCTAAGAAGGCAACATTTATGTCATTAATAAGACGACAAACTCAATCACACTCCATCAATGTGGGGTTATGTTTTTCGTTCTTATGCTTGTTAAAATCTTCAAGCTGTCTCTTACAGATATCTGCAGTTGTTATGTTTCCAGAACTCCCTGCAAGTTAATTTGTAAGATTCTTTCTACAGCACAGACCCTGTTACTTTGAGTTATCTCCTTCTCAAAAGTATCTCTGTGCTTCACTATGACCTCACTTTAATGCTGGACTAGGCAAGCTAACTATGGTATTGCAGCCATATTTATACCGACGGACGGACATTTTGTGCCATCTCTGACAATGGGATGCCCCAACATAAATACAGCCCATGTGATGACAGAGCCCAATGTGTTGGGTGTTTGGATAAGGACATTGGAGAAAATGCTCAAGTCCGAAATTTGTTGAACTCAGTACAGAGTCCAGAAATCTGCAGGGTCCCCAAGCAGAAATGTGTTCTCCCAGTTCACACTGAGCTTCAGTGGAGCACCGCAGCAAGCCCAGGATACACGTGTTGGCCAGGGAAATGTGGTGGTGTGAAAAAGTGGCAGAAAGCGCAGGACCATTTCTGTGGACAGCATGTAGGTGTTCTGTGAAGTTGTGAATCAGTCCATGCTTCATCTCCCCAGTGTAGAGGAGACCACATTGTGAGCAGCGAATAGATTGAGTGAAGTTCTGCTTCACCTTGAAGGTGGGTATGGGGCGTTGGAGAGTGAGGACTGAGGGAATAAAGGGACTAG
>NW_025155499.1:0-1445 GCF_004010195.1 Chiloscyllium plagiosum
ATACTGTGTACAGTTCTGGTCGTCACATTACCAAAAGGATGTGCACGCTTTGGAGAGGGTGCAGAGAACGTCTCCGAGGATGTTGACTGGTATGGAAGATGCTAGCTATGAAGAAAGGTTGAGTAGGTTAGGTTTATTTTCATCAGAAAAAAAGGAATTTGAAGGGGCAAATGATTGAGGTTAATAAAATCACGAAGGTTATAGACAAGGTGGATAGAGAAAAGACTTTTTCCAGGTTGAAGGATTCAATAACGAGAGGACACTCTTTCAAGGTGAGAGGTAGAAAGTTTAAGGGCTATATACGCGGCAAGTACTTCACACAGACGATGATGGGCGTTTAGTATGCGTTGCCAGCAGAGGTGGTAGAGGCAGACACAGTAGATTCATTTAAGATGCATCTGGACAAACACATGAGTAGGTGGGGAACGGAGGGATACGGATTCTTAGGAATTGACCAACAGGTTTCGACAGTACATTTGGATTGGCTCAGGCTTGGCGGGCCGAAGGGCCTGTTCCTGGGCTGTAAATTGTCTTTGTTCTTTTCTTTGAAGGAGGGCACATGGAGGACTCGCGCAGTGAGGCAATATGGGCAGAGCTCAGAAAGAGGAAAAGTGTGGTTAAAAAATGCTGGGGTTGTACGAGAGGCCTCCCAACCCGATCGTGAGAGAGAGGCATAAATATATCAACTGATTATGGAAAGATAAACGAGCAACAGGGTGCCGGAAATGGGAGATTTTAATTATCCCAAAATTGACTGGGAATGACTCGTGTTAGAGTTCTTGATGGAACAAAATTTGTTAGAAACACCCAGGAGAGTTTATAAAGCAGTATGTAAATAGTCCCGCTTGGAATCGGGTCAGACTGGAAATTATGTTGAGGAACGAGCATGGCCAGGTTTTTCAAATTTCAGCTGGGGATAATTTAGGGAATAGTGAACACACTTCCATAACTTTTAGAATCGTCGTGGTCAAAGATGACAGTGGTATTAAAGGAAAAGAGCTAAACTCGGGGAAGGACATGACAGCAAAATTCAGCACGATCTGGAGGTGTGGATTGGGATGAGCTTTTTGAGTGTAAATTCACATTTGATGAGTGGGAGGCTTTTCAAGAGAGTTTGATTAGAGTGCACGACGCACATGTGCCTTCGAAAATGAGGGATACAAACGGAAAGATGAAGGAACCATGAATGACAGGTGAAATTGTAAGTTGTGGTTCTGTTCGCCGAGCTGGGAATTTGTGTTGCAGACGTTTCGTCCCCTGTCTAGGTGACATCCTCAGTGCTTGGGAGCCTCCTGTGAAGCGCTTCTGTGATGTTTCCTCCAGCATTTTTAGTGATTTGTATCTGCCGCTTCCGGTTGTCAGTTCCAGCTATCTGCTGCAGTGGACGGTATATTGGGTCCAGGTCGATGTGTTTATTGATTGAATCTGTGGATGAGTGCCATGCC
>NW_025155500.1:0-1445 GCF_004010195.1 Chiloscyllium plagiosum
GATAGATTTAAGACAGATATCAGAGGCAGGTTCTTTACTCAGAGGGTGGTAAGAGAGTGGAATGCCCTGCCTGCTAATGTAGTCAACTCAGCCATATTAGGGAGATTTAAAGAATCCTCAGATAAGTACATGGATGATTTTGGGATTGTGTAGGGGGACGAGCTGAGAATAGTTCACAGGTCAGTGCAACATCGAGGGGCAAAGGGCCTGTTCTGTGCTGTATTGTTCTATGTTCGATGTAAGAATGAGACATGAAGGCTCAGTTAGGGTGCTTGAGAGTTACACATTAGCCAGGAAAGACCTAAAGAGAGAACTAAGAAGAGCCAGGAGGGGACATGAGAATGCGTTGGCAGATAGGATCAAGGAAAACCCTAAAGCTTTCTATTGGTATGCTAGGAATAAAAGAATACTGAGATGCAGGCTGCTAGACTAGATGGGATTGAGGTTCACAAGGAGGAGGTGTTAGCAATTCTGGAAAGTGTGAAAATAGATAAGTCCCCTGGACCGGATGGGATTTATCCTAGGATTCTCAGGGAAGCCAGGGAGAAGATTTAAAAGCCTTTGGCTTTGATTTTTATGTTGTCATTGTCTACAGGAATAGTGCCAGAAGGGGAGGATAGCAAATGTTGTCCCCTTATTCAAGAAGGGGTATAGAGAAAACCCTGGTAACTATAGACATGTAAGCCTTACTTTGGTTGTGGGCAAAGTATTGGAAAGGATTGTAAGGGATAGGACTTACAATCATCTAGAATGGAATAATTGACTCGGGATAGTCAACACTGTTTTGTAAAGGATAGGTCGTGCCTCACAAACCTTTTTGAGTTCTTTGAGAAGGTGACCAAACAGGTGGATGAGGTTAAAGCAATTGATGTGGAGTATATGGATTTCAGAAAGGCATCTGATAAGATTCCCCACAGTAGACTATTGCAGAAAATACGGAGGCACGGGATTGAGGATGATTTCACGGTTTGGATCAGACATTGGCTCGCTGAAAGAAGACAGAGAGTGGTGGTTAATGGGAAATGTTCCTCCTGGAGTTCAGTTACTAGTGGTGTACCACAAAAATCTGTTTTGGGGTCACTGCTGTTTGTCATGTTTATACATGACTTGGATGAGGGCGTAGAAGGATTGGACGTCCAGTTGGTCATCATTAATGGAGATGGAGAGGTCAAGGAAGGGGAGGGAGTTGTCAGAGATGGTCCAGATGAATTCAAAGTCAGGGTGGAATAAGTTGGTGAAGTTGATGAACTGCTCATCCTCTTCGCGGGAGCATGAGGTGGTGCCGATGCAGTCATCAATGCAGCCGAGGGCATGCAGGTCCTGGGCCTCCTCCACCATCACTCCCTCACTACCCGACGCCTGGAGGAAGAATGCCTCATCTTCCGCCTCAGAACACTTCAACCCCATTGCCTCAATGTGGACTTCACCAGTTTCCTCATTTCCCC
>NW_025155501.1:0-1445 GCF_004010195.1 Chiloscyllium plagiosum
CGGTCTGTGTTAGGTTCATGATTTTGCATTGGAATTTGGCATATAGGTGTTCTGGATCTGTCTTGATTTCATGGGTTTAATCATTTTCAGCGTCTCTACTACTTTCTGAACACGTATTAGGTTTAAAAGACTCGCAATATTTTTCACAGACTGTAAAATTCCAGCACCTGCCATGCGATGAGTCAGTATTCCATTCTGTGTCTGCAATACCTTCACAGCTGCAACTTTTAGGAATCATTATCATACTTCTTTTTACCGATTTGCAAAGCAATTTGGTGGTAAGACAAAGCAAACACACGAGCTTGGTGTATGAAGGTAAATAATTCATTATGGTTAATCACCTGTCAGCTCGGCAAAGTATTGTATACCTCTATGAAGACATTACATATCCTTCTTCACTCCAATTTTGAGAGGATTTATGAGTACTTGGAAAACCATATTTGGTTCGAGATCGCCAGTTTGAATTTGGGAGGTGCACGTCATGCCTCAAAAGCCTGACTGAATACTTTGATAATGTAAAAAAATAATTGATTGTGGTGGAACAGTGGATGTGGCGCACATGAATTTTAGCAAGTCATTTGCGAAGTTTCCACATGGTATGCTTATTTAGACAGTAATGAGGCATGAGCTTCAGTGAAGTCAGGCAGCATGTTTACAGATTGGCTCACCCAAAGACGGCAGAGGTTGGTGTGGATGGAATACGTTCAGACTAAGACTCGGTGACCAGCGGTGTTCCGCAGGGAGAAATTCTGGAACTTCTGCTCTTTGTGATATTTCGGAAACATTTGGATAAGGAAGTGGAAGGGTGGGTTAGTAATTTTCCTGTTGACACGAAGTTTTGTGGAGTTGTGTACAGTGTGAAGTTTTACTCTCGGTTGTAGCGGGTCATTAGCCGAATGCTGATAACAGGCAGAAGATTTTCAACCTGAAAAATTGCGAAGTGTTTCACTTTGGATGTTCTAATTTGAACGCAAAGACAGGATTAAAGACAGAATGCTTGTGGTGAGGAGGGGCAGAGGGATCTTAGGGCCTGAGCCCACAGATGCCTTAAATTACCACTCAAGTCAACATTATTGTTGATAAGGTATATGATGTTTTGGCTTTTATGAGCGGTGGGCTTGTGTTGAAGAGCTGCGAGTTTATGCTGCAGCTCTATGGAGCCCCGGTGAGACTATGCTTGGTCTATTGTTTTCAATTCTGTCCGCCTGAATACAGGAAAAATGTGGAAACTTGAGTAAGAAAGTGCAGAGAAGTTTTACGAGTTTGTTCTGGGACTGGAGGGCAGGTCTTATGCAGAAAGTTTTCATTGGAGTGAAGAAGGATATGTAATGTCTTCAGAGAGGTATACAAGATGATGAGGCACATTGACAGAGGGGATAGACAGACACCTGACTATGGTGGAAATATCGACTGGAGGGGGATATAAATTTAAGGTGATTGGAGGA
>NW_025155502.1:0-1445 GCF_004010195.1 Chiloscyllium plagiosum
ACTGGAGGGGTATCAGTATCCTGGTGGAGATGTTTATTTGTCCAAGTCTGGAGAACTTAATCAAATAAAAGATGAGGCTGTGAAACAAAGCAGCAGTTCAGAAATTAAAGGTTAATGCGATCAACAGGCTTAGTGTTTTCTGCTCCAGGAAGAATACGATGTGAAAATATTGAGGTGCTCACAGTATGAAAAGAATTGCAGGGCATAAAAAGAAGAATATTCTGAAAAAAGTAATTAGAAATCGTAATTTCAAGATTTTCAGTGAAAAAGCTAAAAGTGAGATGAGAAGAAACATCTTTATTCAGGGCGTTGTCAGAATTTGGACTGCCCTGCCTGGGAGAGTTAGGAATGTGGGTTCAAAAGAGAACGGAATGCTGTCTGACCCGCTGTCTTCTTCAGCACTGGTGGCTTTCAGGACAGACTCCATCATCTGCAGTATTTTTTCCCGAATGTTTGAAGTGATATCAGAGTAAATTAACTTACCATCAAAGGAGAACTTGACGGAGCGTGGCACCAAAGATCCTGAACAAAACTGTGATCAATGGGATTTGGAGACAATCCTGAGTTTGGTAATATCGTCGGCTGAGCAATGGGAAAACCAGTACTTGCATGTTGTATTCCAAGTCACTTGCCATCCTGACGAGAGAGTAATTCTTTGTTTGTTAAAACTGTTGGAATCCACTCCAAATCAGCTTTGTGAATGCCTGCGCCACTGGGAGACAAATGGTTAAAGAAGGAAGCTCTCTGCAACCTTCTCCAGAACTGTTGGGGATGACAAATAAATCCTACCCAGGCCAGTGCTGACAAAAACCCCGTAAACCTCCTGCTACAATTAACAATATATTGACGTTTTTTGCAGTTTGCTGTATTGTATCAGAAAGGTAAGACATTGCTGGATACTAATGAGCCCTGCGATATCAGGTACATGACATGACTTTGAGGTAAAGATTCCCATCAGTTTCAATCTAACAGACGATTGATCATGCGATGTCAGTGCCACTGTGTACAACATTTTCGTGGCGAGTTATCACAACGCAACACATCATTGATATTTAGGGACGTGCCAAATCCAGGTTGTTTGTAATTTCTCATTTATTATCCATAACCAAATACGTGAGAGTCAAATAAAAGGTCAGCTTCTGTATTCCAGTTCAGATCAGACTAATTGCCCAAGTTCAATAGATTAAAAAAAAGAAGTGCTGCAGAAACATATGAGATCTCGCCAAAATCAGAGCAGAGGGAAACAGCAATTTTTTTTAGACCAATTTGGCTTTTTTTCAGAACAGGCTCATATCAGATTCGATATGTTAATTCTGAATCTGCCTCCAGATGCTGCCGCACCATTTTCTGTTTCGGACACAGACTTCCATTTCCTCTGTTTTTGATAGACCTAGATGTTGAGCTTGATTTTTTTTGGAGAAAATTATCCATTCCTGTTCGCATGA
>NW_025155503.1:0-1445 GCF_004010195.1 Chiloscyllium plagiosum
CCCTTCCCTAGTTGTCCTGGAGAGGGTGGTGGTGAGCCATGAGTTTCTCGAAGAAAATCTGACAGTTGGACAAAGTCATGTCCTCCGCCTGAGCACAACTGCCTGACCTGCTGTGCTTTTCCAGCCCCATACTTTTCGACTCTGAGCACAACTATCCCTCAGAAGAATGGTCATCGGATTGAAAGCCAACTCAGAAACGAGAGCAGCGAATCCAGACTGAGACTGCGGTGCACTGCTGAAAGTTGCACAGTCTTTGGCACCATCATTTGAGGCTCCACGACCACCACACCCCGACCACCCCCACCCCCAACTCAGGGGGCACAACAAGATCCAATTCTGAAGAGATTCCCTCGGGTGTCCTGCTCAATATTCAGCTAGTGCCATCAAAATAGATTTGCCTCGTCATTCATTTAATGTCTGTGGGACCTCACCATCTTGTCCGTGAATGAGACTGCTCTGTGTTCGTGGCTTTGAATATCCTGACACTATAAAACAAAATGCACCAACAAGAGTTCTTTCTTCATTGTCATCTAAAAGGGAAGCAGTGAGCAAGCGAAAATGCACACTGAATGCAAATACTGAAGCTTCAGCTGAAAGGCTTTTTGCACCATGTTAACCTGCGCCCTGAGCATTTCCTTCCAATGTCTGAGGTGGTTATCAGGTTGGAATTGAGGCTGACAGGGTTTAAGGACCATTTGGCGCAGCCAGTTTGGCGCAGCCCATTTTGCCGCAGACCCATTTAGGTGCAGGACTATTTTGGCACAGCTCATATTTATTCCTTTTCTGGCTTAGTTAAAAACCTTAATGAAAGCAATAAGAATAAAAATAATGTTTATTCTATTTAGTAAAAATGTTAAAAAGAAAAAAATAAAAGAAATACGTTAATTGCGAAAAATGTAAAATATGACTTTTATTCGAAATTATGGGCAATCCCTCGTAAATACGCAACATCATTTCTCTCACTAAATCTTCTTACAAGCGTTTGTATTCTAGTGTCTGCTTCCCCGAATTTCTTTAATTTCAACGGAATATCGTGCCCTACTACGAGATGCTCATAGAAAATGTCCCTTCCTCTCTGAACTTTTCGCAAACTGTCAATAAATTTCCAAAAAGCTGGCTGTTCCACTCCAAGTTCACATTGTAATCTCCTGTGGGCAGCTTCTGCATGATTGTTTGTTCTGTCCTCATTGTTTAAAGTTCTTTCATATAAATTCCACATTCCAACTGGAAAAGGCGGTGGACGCCTACCATTTCCTCTGCGTAATCTTCTACCTACATAGTTATCCTCGAACCAGTCCAACAGTGGTTGCAGTTCATATGGAAGTGCATCAGCCAAATGTTCAATAGCTTCATCAATGTTTTCAATCGGAATAAATGCAAGACCAATTATTGTTTTAGCTCTCAAAGAATGTGAGTCAATGTTTTACTTACTCAAGTGTCCCAAA
>NW_025155504.1:0-1445 GCF_004010195.1 Chiloscyllium plagiosum
CAGTGTAATATCCCAGTTACATGCAGTGCTCTACCCCAGTGACATTCAGTGTGTTTCCGAGTAATATGCAGTGCTCTATCCTAGTGCCATTCAAAGCTCGATCCAAGTGTCATTCAGTGCTCAATCCTAGTGACATTCAGTGCTCTATCCCAGTGACATTCAGTGTGCTATCCCAGTGACATTCAGAGTATTATACCAGTGACATGCAGTGCTCTATCCCAGTGACATTCAATGTACTGTCCCAGTGACATTCAGTGCTCTATCCCAGTGACATTCAGTGTACTATCCAAGTGACATTCAGTGCTCTATCCCAGTGTCATTCAGTGCTCTATCCTTGTGACATTCAGTGCTCTATCCTTGTGACATTCATTGTACTATCCCAGTGACATTCAGTGCTCTATCCCAGTGACATTCATTGTACTATCCAAGTGACATTCAGTGCTCTATCCCAGTGACATTCATTGTACTATCCCAGTGACATTCAGTGCTCTATCCCAGTGACATTCAGTGTAATATCCCAGTGAGAGTCAGTGTCCTATCCCAGTGACATTCATTGTACTATCCCAATGACATGCAGTGCTCTATCCCAGTGACATTCATTGTACTATCCCAGTGACATGCAGTCAACTATCCCAGTGACATACAGTGTAGTATCCTCGTGACATGCAATGTACTATCCCAGTGATATTCAGTCCGCTGTTCTTGTGACATGAAGTGTAATATCCTTGTGACATCCAGTGCTCAATCCCAGTGACATGCAGTGCTCTATCCCAGTGACATTCAGTGTAGAATCCCAGTGACATGAAATGCTCCATCCAAGTGACATTCAGTGCTCTATCCCAGTAACATTCAGTGTTTTTTACCAGTGACATGCAGTGCTCTATCCTAGTGACATTCATTGCTCAATCCCTGTTATATTCATTGGTCTATCCTAATGACTTTCAGTGCTCCAACCCAGTGACATTCAGTGAACTATCCCAGTGACATTTAGTGCTCTATCCCAGTGACATTCAGTGCTCTATCCCAGTGATATTAAGTGTACTATCCCAGTGGCATTCAGTGCTCTATCCCAGTGACATTCAGTGTACTATCACAGTGACATTCATTGTACTATCCCAGTGACATTCATTGTACTATCCCAGTGACATGCAGTCCACTATCCCAGTGACATTCAGTGTAGTATCCTAGTGACATGCAATGTACTATCCCAGTGATATTCAGTGCGCTGTTCTTGTGACATGCAGTGTAATATCCTTGTGACATCCAGTGCTCTATCCCAGTGACATGCAGTGTTCTATCCCAGTGACAGTCAGTGCTCTATCCCAGTGACATTCAGTGTAGAATCCCAGTGACATGCAATGCTCCATCCAAGTGATATTCAGTGCTCTATCCCAGTGTCATTCAGTGCTCTGTCCTTGTGACATTCAGTGCTCTATCCCAGTGAC
>NW_025155505.1:0-1445 GCF_004010195.1 Chiloscyllium plagiosum
TCTGTTTTGTAGTTAAATAATATTTTTACTTATGTATTCTTTAATAGAGCAATTTAGGTAGTTATCTGTCAATTGTACTTTAACAGATTATGAGGCGAGCTGAGGTTTTCTGGTTTGATTGGTTTGGTTTGATTGGCAGAAGGGTTCCCCATCGCGGCATAAGAGTCTGGGAGTCGAGTCCATAAATTTGTTCAGTTGTAGACAGACCCAGGCTGACATTTGGGCAAATTTAAACAGTTCAAAGACTTGCCAATTCGTGTCCTAGATCATTAACTAAAACGTAGAGGAGAAAATCCGTTTACTTTCTGTTGCTTGCGGTTTTTTTAAGTTAAAAGTGGCTCTGAAAATTGCTAAAGTCGTTCTGGGGTTTGAAGACGATTAACAATTTTGCCAATAAACTTCGAAGGAAAGAAAAGAATTAGCGAAGTGTTTCGGATTGGATCTAAACAAGGACAAACGTAAAGAGAAAAGTCGAACTTAATTACTCAAACACTTAGGTAATTCAGAGAAAAAGACAGGTGCAGTAGAGTTAGGAAAACGTAAATTGCATTTTAGGAAAACCGAGTTAAAAGATAAAGAAATGGAGAGAAATGAGAAAGAAAGAGAAGAAAGCGAGAGAGATGAAAAAGAAAGAGAGAGGAAGAAGAATGACAGAAGGTACTTAGCTGAGCAAGAGATAAAGAAGAAAGAGAGAGAGACAAAAAGAGAACAGAGAGAGAAATAGAGAAAGAGAGATTAAACTTCGGAAGTTGTGACTTCACAAGAAAAATTAAGTTAACAGGATGGAGATGAAGGGAGAAGGTAGTGATATATACAAATATGTCAAAGCCTTCTTTATTTCATTTATAAAAAATCGCTAGACAAATGGAGTGGTTACGGGACTTGTGGGTAGTTCTAATTCGGAATAAACAGAAAATTCGGACTAATGAGACCTTGGCAACACTGTCAGATGAGGGAAAAGGGATAATTCAAATGTAAAAATGGGTGTTTCGAGGATCATGAGTTTGTATCTAAAGCACATCGAGTGCCGTTCAGAAGCATAAAGAAGGAATCAGGTCAGACTTTGCTGAGTTTGAAAGAACTAAATATTGTCATATTGATAAATGGGTGCGGGCCTTAAAAATAGATCAGACCTATGAGACTCAGATTATTCAGATTATTCCACTGGAGGTAGATTAAAAAATCCCCTTCCAGACACGATACGAATTCAAGTGAATGAACCCAAAATTCAGGAAGTGAGAAGAGCAGCAGACGAATATACATTCAAAAAGAAGGCAAACCCCAGCTTCCAGCAAGACATTCATTCTGCGAGGGATAGAAGTTGCGAGAAGGGGAGATCCTACACTATGAAACAAAGAGTAGAAAACACTGGTAAACGTTTCTGATAGGTTAACAAGGAAGCCTAAGAGGACGGAACGGGGGTGAAAGAACTTAGGTGTTTTTCA
>NW_025155506.1:0-1445 GCF_004010195.1 Chiloscyllium plagiosum
AGGACTGATTAGGGATAGGCAAAAGTGAGGATTACAGATGCTGGAGATCAGAGTCCAGATGAGAGTTGTATTGGAAAAGCACAGCAGGTCAGGCAGCATCTGACGAACAGGAAAATCGACGATCTGGACAAAAGCCCTTTATATGGATAGTGAAATGGGGGTGTGCGTGGATAATCATTTCTCACTAATTTGATTTTGTTTTTGTTGAGAAGTCACGGACAGGATTGATGACGGCAGAACGCTGGATGTGATCTATATGGACTTCAGTTAGGCATTCGACATAACTCCCCATGGAGACTGGTTAGCCATATTCGATCACATGGAATACAGGGAGAATTACCCAGTTGGATACAGAACTGGCTCAAAGGTAGAGGACAGACAGTGTTGGTGGAGGGTTGTTTTGCAGACTGGAGGCCTGTGACCAATGGAGTGCCACAAGGATCGGTGCTGGGTCCCTTACCTTTCGTCATTTATATACATGATTTCGATATGAACATAGGACAGTTAGTAAGTTTGCAGATGACATAAAAATTGGAAGTATAGTGGCCAGCAAAGAAGGTTACTTCAGATTACGACGGGATCTTAATCAGATGGGCCAATGGACCGAGGAGTGGCAGACAGTGTTTAATTTAGATAAATGTGAGATGCTGCATATTGGAAAGGCATATCAGAGCAGGACTTATACACTTACTGGTAAAGTCCCGGGGAGTGTTGCTGATCAAAATGATCTCAGAGTACAGGTTTATACTTCCTTGAAAGTGGATTTGCAGGTAGATAGGATAATGAAGAACGTATTTGATATGTTATTGGTCAGGTGCATTGTGTATATGCGTTAGGAGACTGGATTATGACTGTACAGGACATTGGTTCGGCCACTTTTGGAATACTGTATGCAATTCTGATCTCCCTGCTCTGTAGGAAGGATGTTGTGAAACTTGAAAGGGTTCAAGAAGGGTTTACACTGAGATTGCCATGTTTGGAGGGTTTGAGTTACGGGAGAATCTGAATAGGCTGAGACTGTTTTCCCTGGAGAATCAGAGGATGAGGGTTGACGTTAGAGGTTAGTAAAATCATGGGTGCAATGGATAGATTGAAAAGTCAAAGTATTTTCCCTAGGGTATGCAGTCAAAACCTAGAATGCAAAGGTTTAAGGCGGGATGGGAAAGACAAAAAAGGGCTCTAATGGGCAACATCTTCATGTAGAGAATGGTCCGTGTGTTATGAGCTGCCAGAGGAAGGTATTGAGGCTGGCACAATTGCAACATTTAACAGGCATCTGGATGGACAGATATAAGGGAAGGTTTTAGATGAAAATTGACCAAATGCCGGGAAATGGAAGGAGAATAATTTTGGCTATCTGGTTGGCATGGACACGTTGGACCAAAGGGTCTGTTTCCATGCTATACAGCTCCATGACGCTATGACCTTTAAGAAACTTCCTCCTC
>NW_025155507.1:0-1445 GCF_004010195.1 Chiloscyllium plagiosum
AGGGGCTGGGATCCTGGTGTAACGTCACTGTGAACCAGTCTGATCAGGCTGCGATCCTGATGTAACCTCACTGTGATCCAGTGTGATCAGGCTGTGATCCCAGTGAAACCTCGCTGTGATCCAGTGAGACCAGGGGCTGGGATCCTAGTGTAACGTCGCTGTGATCCAGTCTGATCAGGCTGCGATCCCGGTGTAACCTCACTGTGATCCAGTGTGATCAGGCTGCGATCCCAGTGTAACCTTGCTGTGATCCAGTGAGACCAGGGGCTGTGATCCCGATGTAACCTCGCAGTGATCCAGTGTGATCAGGCTGTGATCCTGGTGTAACCTTGTTGTGATCCAGTGTGATCAGGCTGTGATCCCTATGTAACCTCATTGTGATCCAGTGCGATCAAGCTGTGATCCTGGTGTAACCTCTCTGTGATCCTGGTGTAACTTCACTGTGATCCAGTGTGATCAGGCTGTGATCCAGTGTGATCACACTGTGATCCTGGTGTAACCTCGCTGTGATCCATTGTGATCAGACTGTGATCCCGGTGTAAACTCGCTGTGATCTAGAGAGACCAGGGGCTGTGATCCTAGTGTAACCTCGCTGTGATCCAGTGTGATCAGACTGTGATCCCGGTGTAACCTCACTGTGATTCAGTCTGACCAAGCTGTGATCCTATTGTCTATTGATCCTGGTGCAACCGCGCTGTGATTCAGTGAGACCAGGCTGTGATCCAGTGTGACCAGGCTATGGTCCAGTGTTATCAGGCTGTGATTCCGGTGTAACGTCGCTGTGATCCAGTGTGATCAGGCTGTGATCCTGTTGTAACCTTGCTGTGATCCATTGTGCTCAGGCTGTGATCCTGGTGTAACCTCACTCTGATCCAGTGTGATCAGACTGTGATGCTGGTGTAACCTCGCTGTGATCCAGTGTGATCAGACTGTGATCCTGGTGTAACCTCACTGTGATCCAGTGTGATCAGGCTGTGATCCTGTTGTAACCTTGCTGTGATCCAGTGTGACTAGGCTGTGATCCAGTGTGATCAGGCTGTGATCCTGTTGTAACCTTGCTGTGATCCAGTGTGACCAGGCTGTGATCCAGTTAGACCAGGTTGCGATTCCGGTGTAACCTCACTGTGATCCAGTGTGACCAGGCTGTGATCCCGGTGTAACCTCACTGTGATCCAGTGTGACCAGGCTGTGATCCAGTGTGACCAGGCTATGATCAATGTGATCAGGCTGTGACCCTGTTGTAACCTTGCTGTGATCCAGTGTGACATCGAGGTTACACCGGGATCACAGCCTGATCACACTGGATCACAGCAAGGTTACACCAGGATCACAACCTCATTGCACTGGATCACAGCCCCGGTCACACTGGGCCACAGAGATGCTACACCAGGATCACAGCACTGGGCCACAGAGATGCTACACCAGGATCACAGCCTGATCACACT
>NW_025155508.1:0-1445 GCF_004010195.1 Chiloscyllium plagiosum
CGATATCTGGAGGTCGGTGGGGTGGTAGGTGAGAACCAGTAGGGTTCTGTCCTCGTGACGATTGGATGGGCGAGGTTCAAGGGCAGAAGAGCGGGAAGTGGAGGACATGCGTGGAGAGCATCGTCAACCACGTCTGAGGGGAAATTGCGGTCTTTGAAGAAGGAGGCCATCTGGGTAGTTCAGTATTGGAATTGGTCCATTTGGGAGAAGATGCGGTGGAGGTGAAGGAATTTAGAATATGGGATGGCGTTTTTACAGGGGGCATGGTGGGAGGAGGTGTAATCTAGGTCGATTTTGAGACCTACTCACTATCGTGGTTTCATTAGTAAATCTGTAAATGGAGTTAGAGCTGAATTTGGCGGTATACACATAAGGGGGTAAGAAATATTGAAGTGGGCTGAGTACACAGCCTTGAAGGGCACCAGTATTGCGTATTATTGAAGAGGAGGAGTTTCCAACTATCCTCATTCATTATGATCTGCAGGTCAGAAAGTTAAAGATCCAGTTGTCGATGTGAGGAAAGTCCTAGGACTCAGAAATGTCGATGAGTCTTGTTGGCATTCGGGTCTTCAAGGCAGAGCTAAAGCTAATATACAGAGGTCTGATGTAGGTGTCCATGTTATCCACATGTTCCAGAGATGAGTGGAGTGCCAGAGAGATGGTGTCTGCATGGTTCTATTACGATCGTGGCGAATTACCGAGGCACTGAACAAATTGGGAGTTAATGTTTACCATTCCTAACCTCGTAAAGCACTTCATAGATGAGATCGGCCATGATTGTATTAAAAATCGGAGCAGAGTAGAGGAACCGAATTCCAGACTCATGCTCCTATTTCTTGTGTTCATTTGTTCTTTATAGCTCAGAGGGAAACATGTTAACGAATGGTCCTGGCAGACAATGAAGATCCACACACAGAAATCCCATTTCTCGGCTATCAGCCCATCGTCCTGAAGGTTTCAGCAATGCATGGGATTATTGAAATACCACACACGTAATATGAATGCTTATGATTCAAACATTCATCCCAGTAATGAGAATATGTGAGACTTTACGTTCTTCTGGGTGTATGGCACCCGACTGTAAAATGAACTTCAGCAGGAACTGCAAAGAGGGGGGTATCAGAGTATGGAGCACAAGCAGTCCAAGAGCTGCAAACGTTGTTAGGAAGAGGGCCACCTGCACAAGAACTACCCAAGACAGAGGAGGAGGGATCTGGGAGTGAAGATGTCAATCCAATATTACCAGAAGTGTTAACATGAGTTGATCAATCAATGAATTAATTAAAATTTGATGAAGAAATGTATCTGACTCTCTCTGTCACTGTCTGTCCCTCTTTTTTAAAAGTGATAAGATACCGCCCTCTGCTGGCCTCCCAATGTCACTGTACAAGCAGCAGTTTTTTTTTTCTCTTAAACACTTTGCTCCTGTCCCTGTACATTCTATT
>NW_025155509.1:0-1445 GCF_004010195.1 Chiloscyllium plagiosum
ATGACAGCCGAGTCTGGTCTGACCACTTTGCAACACATAAATTAAAACTCAACTCTGATGGGATTCGAACCCACAACCTTTGAATAGCAGCTTGCATAGAGATGTAGAAGTCCAACGCGCTTTCCATTGCGCCACAGAGCCACGCATGCAGTGAGCTTTAAGCACGCAAGTTTGCCTTTGACGCATTGCGTTCAGACACCCATCTCGCGCCTGTCTGTCATCGTCACACTTTCCGGTACCTGGTCCTTATCCACTCGTGCTCTGGCTCATGAAGTGTTCGGTTACAGACTGCTGAAACGTTCTCATGATACTTAGCTTTACCACATGTTCAGATAATGATTTCCAGATAATCAATACTCTATAGGTGAAAGCATTCTTCCTAAATCTAATCCTTGTCTCCTGTCTTTCATTTATGTCACTCTGTTCCTTCCCAATACAGGCTTATCCCTGTCACACATATCTATCCTCTTCATAAAATGAGCACGTTAATTGGTTTCTCATTCAGCCTTCTCTGCGCTTAGATGAACATCCCCAGCCTAGCTCGTGTACCTTCACAATGGGAGTGATCAAGCCCTTGCCTTTCTTTTCATCTCCAGCGAAATTCTCCTCCTGCAATCAGACGCTGACATCAGTCTGGCGATTACAACGGAAAAGCAAAGTTCTCAGAAGAAAAACCAAAAGGTCTGAACAAAATCAGCAGCTCTTGTCCATCTCTGATGAGAAAGGAAAGTTAACATTTCGAGTCCAATGATCCGTCTTCGGAACTGATGGGAAGGGCGGGTGGACGAAGAATGTGGAAGAGGGCAGACGGTTTCTAAAATGATTGAACTCGATGTTGTGTCCTAATGTTTGCATGGTCTGTTGGTAGAAAATTAGTTGCCGGTCCTTGGTAGAAAATTAGTTGCTTATGTTGTGTAATGAAGAGCACAGCAGCAGACCAGAAACTGAAATGATTGATTGGGAACACAGTGTCTCGATTAGAGTGGGGCTGGAAAAGCACAGCAGTTCAGGCAGCATCCGAGGAGCAGTAAAATTGACGTTTCGGGCAACAGCCCTTCATCAGGAATACAGACAGAGACACGTGACGAGAAGCTTCCATAGTAAGGAGAGATATCGGAAACCAGCAGTAAATGTAACTTACAACATAGAACGTTACAATGCTGTACAGGCACTTCGGCCCGAGGTGTTGCCGCGACCTGTAAAATAATGTGATGTCCATTGTAATGGAAAATCAACATTTATTTTGAAACCAATAAAAGCACAGGGAAACAAACAAGTAAGTACCTAACTTTGCAGAGGCAAGTGTTGCAGACAGACTGAACAAAAATGTGAAGTTAAGCCGAAATAATAGCAGACTTACAAGGCCAGTAAACTACCATATCAACAGTCAAGGAATGAGAAAAAAAACTCTGTATCTGGAAAGTAACTCGAATGTTTCAGGCCCC
>NW_025155510.1:0-1445 GCF_004010195.1 Chiloscyllium plagiosum
CTAAATCCAGTCCACAATTCCAGGCATGGATCTGGTAAACCTATTCTGAACCTACTTTAGGGACTGGCAATAAATGCTGGGTGTCAGCCAGTGACACCCACATCCCACAAAATGAATAAATAAAGAACAAAAAATTCTCCCAATACGTTTCTATCCTTCCTTAAATAAGGAGACCAACACTGTACACAGTACTCCTGTTCCAGAGGTGGTCTCACCAGTGCCCTGTATAACTGAAGTATAAACTCTCTATGTTTCTATTCAAATGCACTCACGATAAACACAGCACAGGAACAGGCCCTTCGGCTCACCATGGCTGTGCCAACCATGATGCTGTTCTAAACTATTCCCATTTGCCTGAACATGGTCCATATCCCTCTCTTCCCTTTCCTGTCCATGTGTGTCTAAATGCCTTTTAAATGTTGCTCTTTTATCTGCTTCTCCCACCTCCCCTAGCAGCGTGTTCCAGGCACCTGCCACCCTCTGGGTAAAATAAAAGCCTTGCCTTGTACATCTCCTTTAAACTTTCCCTCTCTCACCTTAAACCTATGCCCCCTGGAAAAAAATTCTATTCTGGGAAAAAAATTCCGATTTTCCGTCCTATTCCTAATTCTCTTAATTTTATAAACATCCCTCAGCCCTTGACACTCTCACGAAAACAATCCAAGTTTGTCCAGCCTCTCCTTAAAGCTAATACACTCCAATTCAGGCAACATCCTGGTAAACTTGATTTGCATCTTCTCCAAAGTCTCTATCTGTTTGCTATAGTGTGGCAACCAGAACTGCACACACTGCTCCCAATGTGACCCTGACTAAATGTTTATGCAGCTGCAACATAACTTGCCAGATTTTATACTGGATGCCCTGAGTGATGATAGCACACATGCCACAAACCTTCTTTACCACCTTCTCGACAGTCCTACCTCAGGGATAGAAATTAAGACCAGAAGACATCAAGTAAGAGTAGGCCATTCAGCCCCTCAAACCTGCTCCCCCATTCAATAGAATCATGGCTGATCCTGACATTCCTCATGTCCACCTTCCTGCCCTTTCCCCTATAATCCTTGGACTTCCCGACTGATCAAGAATCTCTCTCAGCCTTAAATATCCACAAGGACTCTGCCCACACAGCTCTCTGTGACGAGGAGTTCCAAAGACTCTCAAACCTCAGGAGAAATTCCTCCCCATCTCAGTCTGAAATTGGTGCCCCTTTATTCTGAGACTGTGCCCTCTGGTCCTAGACTCTCCCATGAGGGGAAACATCCTCACAGCATTGACCCACTCAAGCCCCTTAAGAATCCTGGATGTTTCAATGAGATCCCCTCTCATTCTTCTAAGCTCCAGGGAGTAGTGTCCCAACCTGTTTAACCTTTGTTCAGAAAACAATCCCTCCCCATCCCAGGGACCATCCTAGTGAACCTTCTCTCCACTACCTCCAATGAAATGAT
>NW_025155511.1:0-1445 GCF_004010195.1 Chiloscyllium plagiosum
GCACATGAAACATAAAGTCATCATGTTGATGCAAAAAGTAACTAGATTGGTACATTAAGCGGGTTTCTGGGATGAGAGGGTTGAATTGTTGCGTACATCTAAAATGGTGAGGAAATTATTCATTGTGCTTGAAATGAGTGAGCATGACATGACTTAAATGGACAAGATACAGAGGGGGGCTTGACAACGTATTTGTTGAGAATGTGGTTCCACACCTGGGCAGAGTGTCTCACTCCGGGACATTTATACAGAATAAGATATATCGATTTCAAACTGAGATGTAAAGAAATGTCATCTTTCACAAAATAGTGAATGTCTGGTATTCCTGAACCCAGAGAGTTGTTGAAGGTGGGCCACTGAGTGTATTTACAAAGGGGGTGAATTGGTTTCGAACATATAAGCGAGTTGAGAGATACGAGCGGGTAGCAGGAAAAATGGAGTTGAGCCAGCCTGGATTCGACAAGTACATTTTCGAAACAAGGCCTAACCATCGGAGTGACCTTGATCTGCTCCTGTGTAGCATGTCCTAAGGGCTAAATGGAACATTAGAACACAGGGCTGAGGTACACGAGTGGGCCATTCGGCCCTTTGGCACTACTCAACCAGTAAAGTAGGTCATGGTTCATCTCACTGTGCTCTCAGCTGCACTTTTCTCTCCATGCACCATTATCCTTGATACACCTGTCTATGGAAAATCAGATGAAGCCAGCCTCGATACAATATAAAGATTCAGCCATCACAAACTTCTGGGAAAGAGAATTCCCACTTGAACAAATGCCCACTTTGTAATTCTCCTCACTCCGGTTCTGACTGTGGTTGCGGGGTGCAACTGTTACCTTTTTTAGTACCTCTCCTCCACAGTTTGCAACAAATTTAAATGTAACCAGGTTGGAGATATGGCCGATGACAAAGGTCTCAGACTGGGTCAGGTTCAGTGATAGGAACAAGTCAGACAGAGTTCTTTAGTCAGCCACATATAACTAATAGAAATAACGGAGCAGCATGGTAGATCTGTGGATAGCACTGCTCCTCATATCACAAAGGAGCTGGGTTCAATTGCAACCATCAATTCTCACCGTGTCTGTGTGTGTTTCCTCCCCGTGATCCACTTTCCTCCCACAATCAAAAGATGTGCAGGTTTGAGTTAATTGGACATGCTCAATTGTCCATAGTGCTCATGGATATGTAGGTTAGCTGGTTTAGGCATGGGAAATGCAGGATTAAATGGTTAGGGTAGGGGGATAGGTCTGGGTGGGATGCCACTCAATGGACAGAATGTCCTGCTTCCACACTGTAGAGGTTCTATGAAAATGACATGTTTGGACTAGACAAACACCCAATGGGTATCTACCTGATCCATGCTCCTCAAGGTCGTGCATATTTCAATAAGATCATCGCTCATTCCAAGAATTATCTATTAAAGCCTCCATAATATAAGCCCTTAA
>NW_025155512.1:0-1445 GCF_004010195.1 Chiloscyllium plagiosum
TGTGATTTATTCCATGTTAATTAATATAAACCTATTGTGGTGAAGATCTGTGGGAAAGATTTGTCTGAGGCATCATCTCATGAATTGGTTTTGACGTCGAAATGTTTCCCTGACCAAGGAACTGTATCAAAGATAGTCAAGACATAAACACTGTATTGGAGAACGGTGTCCCATTGTTACAATGACTATGAAGATACGGCATTTGGAAATAAAACCCCAGATAGCTGCACATATTACTTCAACCATATTCTTGACGAGAGGAGCAGAGAGATGATATCTGGGGATGGGCTTGAAACAGGACAGAGATGTCATTGAAACTAATTAAATGAGCCAATACCAGGACATCCCGAGCATGACAGTCACAGCAGGAGAAAGGGGAATGAAGAAATAACTTTGAATTTGACTTGCTGCCTGAAGCTGGGTAAACCACAACTGCTGGAGAAATTCAGCAGGTCTGGCAACACCTATGGAGAGAAAATAGTTAACATTTCAAGTCAGTGACCCTTCATCAGAAGTAGTAAGATTGGGTGCTCCAAAATTCCGCTCAAATGACTGTTCATAGGAAGGATGAAAGGGGAGGCAACAAAGGAGTGGGACTGGCTATTTTGATTAGGGAAACATCACGGGTAATACTGAGAGAGGATGTTCCTGATGGATCGTCCAGTGAAGCTATCTGAGTTCTGAAAAAAGGGTGTTATTACTTTGATGGGATTTTATTATAGATTCCCGAGTAGTCAGTGGGATATTGAGGAGCAAATATGTAGGGAAGTCACTGATAGGTGTAAGAATAATAAGGGGATCTTAACTTTCCAAACACAGATTGGTAATGGCTGGGAGGAATTTGTTAAGTGTATTCAATAAATCTTTTTCAATCAATACGTAGATGGCCCTCTGAAAGAAGGGGCAAAACCCAATCTTCTCTTGGGAAATAAGGCAGGGCAAGTCACTGAGGTATTAGTGGGGAAACACTTACCACAATTCTATCAGTTTTAAAATATCTATGGAAAAGTATAGGCCTGATTCAAAGGTTAAAGATTTTCGAGCTGACAGTGGGATTAATTCAATCTCTGGATATTACAGCATGTTTGTTTGCCAGCCTTTGATATTGTACATAGGAGTGAGATCACTCAGCACTCAGATCTGTTATTCTTTGTATGTCTGATGGATTAGGACCAAATATTTCATGTTTATCTCCATATTTTTGTTTGTAACTATATCTTTAATATTGTAATGTATAAATAGTTTTCTATGTGGTATATCAATTATAAATAACCTGAACTCTCTGGGAATATCTGTTTTAATTAAATAACTTGTGTGCCTTCTGAACATGGAGTAAACTTACATGATGTAAACAGCAAATACTGAGCAGATCAAACAGCATCTGTGGAGAGAGAAACACAATGAATGCTTCCGGTCAATGATCTTTCATCAGAGAAAGTGACTGA
>NW_025155513.1:0-1445 GCF_004010195.1 Chiloscyllium plagiosum
AAAATCTGGTTCCCAGCATCTACAGTCATTGTTTTTTCCCTCTAAAATAGAGCCACAGAGTCATACAACATGGCAACCGACCCTTCAGTCCAACTAATCCAAGCCAGACTGTTCCCAAACTAAACTAGTCCCACTTGCCTGCGTTCAGCCCATGTCCCTCCAAACCTTTACAGTTGTAATTGTACCTGCATCCACCACTTCCTTTGTCAGTTCATTCCACATATGGACCACTCTATGTGTAAAACCATTGCTCCATATGTCCTTTTTAAATTTCCTCCTCTCACCTTAAAACATATGCCTCCTGGTTTTGAACTCCCATACCTTGTGGAAAGGATCTTTGCTATTCACCTTATCTATTGCCCCTCATGATTTTATAAACCTCAATGAAGTCACCCCTCAACCTACTATGGTCCAGTGAAAAAAAGTCCCGGTCTGCAAAGTATTTTTCCAACTCAAACTCTCCTTTCCTGGATACATTCTGGTAAATCTTTTCTGAACCCTCTCCATTTAATAATATCCTTCCTGTTACATTGCAACCAAAATTGCACATAGTACTCCAGAAGAGTGCACCAATCTCAACATGAAGTCCAAACTCCTGTACTCAAAGGTCTGTGGAATTAAGGCAAGCATGCTAAATGTCTTTGTAACCACCCTGTCTACCCATGACATAAATTTCAAAGAATTATGTATCTGAACCCTTAGATCCCTTTGTTCTACCCCAGGGATCTGTATAATTCCTGCCCTTCTTTGTAGAAGTCATGCCCTACTTTGTTTTACCAAAATGCAATACATCACATTTATCCAAATTAAACACAATCTGCCACTTCTCAGCTCATTGATTGAATTGAACAAAATCTCTTTGTAATCTTAGACAATCTTCTTCAAAGAGATGATATTAAAATATATGTAAATCACACAACTTGTATTATAGAGGCAACATTTTGCTGTCACTATGAGTATGTCACCAGTGAAAGGTAGTGTCCCAATTGCATGTCCAGCTGCCAAATGACCCTTTAAGAAACAATTTCCATCTATGTTAGCATTTATCAAGAAAGCATGGGAAGATCTCCAACTACACCACCATGGTCTCCCTGCAGTTTCAGTTAGGAGTCCTTCAATCATGGGGAGTCCAAAACCTTCAACAGGGTACGAGCTGCAACATGCATTGTTGCTCAATGAATTCCGCACCATGGATTAGGCACAATGTTTGAAGGTTATGTTGACATTGAGGTGCAATGGCAATCTCCCTTGTGTTGTAGCCTCAGCAATATTCATCGCTATTGGTGGTGCTGCCTGGATAAAATAATAGTCCCATCAACAGGCCATTTCTGGCAATGTATGCCCATTCACACAATGTACATGTGCCAGCTACATTTCACAGACCTTTGAGCAGAGGATTGGGACCAAGTAGAACTAATAAATTGAACTGCATTTATTTCAATGCA
>NW_025155514.1:0-1445 GCF_004010195.1 Chiloscyllium plagiosum
CATCATCAAGGGCTGAAGGACATGCACTGAACTCTTCTTTATCAATTGTCCTCCACATCATTGACTCCACTGTCAGTAAAATTACTGATACCATAAATCCTCCTGAATGATAATATTTAATGACGTTTCACCACTTTCATCGGGATCATTCAGTTTTTGTTCGATTCTTCCTGCAAACGTGAAGCAATTGTTGTAATTGTACCATTCTCCACCCTGACCTCTGGCGAAAAATTTTGAAGAGAGCGTTGAGACAGAGAATCAGGCATTATGACATTGAAGGGGAGAGCAGGCTTTAAGGGCTGAATGGCTTCTTTCTGCTCATGGTTTCTGTCAGCTAAATGTCCTCCTGATAATTTCATCCTAAAAAGTATCAATGATTACATTGCGGAAGCACATCAGTATTTGGTTTCGTTCAGACACTCCTGCATCTTGAAAATTTGATTTTTCTTTGCAGTTACAATGAACAGTCAGTCTGAGAATCAAAGTGTTCTTCAGGATTCCTGATAGCGTCTCATTGAAAAAAAAATCAAAGGAACGCTTCCTTACTGTTAATGGCCAATCGCATCCAATAAAGATAGACATTTCATGGAACTTCCGGAGTGTTCACGGACCCGAGATGTTAATTTGCTTTGTGATTTACGGAACATATAAATGTAAAGAAATTACACTGGATATCCGCAAGTAACGTGAGATGGATATCTTTAAATACTGTAAAAAATATCTTAAGGCTGTTCTAAAATGTTTTAAAGGTAACTGAAGGGTTTTGAAATTTATTCAGCATTGTCGAGGTAATGGGAGGTAATTTCAGAAACCGAGAGAGACTTACAGACACGGATAGAGAACCACAACCACAGGTACAGGATAAGGTTGCCCTGGAGATGTTTCACAGCTCACTCTGTGGTCCACACAAGGCAAGGCATCAGCAGATGGAATGCAGTCATTTTCTGGTTATATGGACGATGTTTTGTTTACTATTTGTCACAGTATTGTCCCTGTCCTGGGAGAGTTTGATGTGGAAAATACGAAGGGAACTTTACTCTTTCTCTAACTCAGCTGTTCCTGACCTGTGAGTCGTTGATGGGAACAGTGTAACTGGACTTTAATCTGTACTTAACCCTGTGCCTGTGCTTTTCTGTGAGAGATTGATGGGGACAATGTCGTGTAATTTAAACAAAACCTAATCTCATGCTCAACGTGGCCTGAGTTTTCAAAGGATTCCAATCTATTGTTAGATTACTCGACACTGAACCTACTTAAAGACTCCAGAAGGAACAACGATATTTTCTCCCTATCTAATCCTGCAGTTCCTGTCATTGACTCTCAAACGTTCATCATTTTAGACCATTCTGAATTCCAGGGATACAGTCCTGGGCTTGTGTCATTTCCATGGCCATGGAACCCGTACCGTCCAGCTACAGTTCTGTGAATCTACTGCATTCATTTGC
>NW_025155515.1:0-1445 GCF_004010195.1 Chiloscyllium plagiosum
GGGAGCACTATCTGATGTAACGAGGTAGCATTATCTGAGGTATTGATGGAACACTTTCTGAGGTACTGAGGGAGCACTATCTGAGGTATTAAGGGAGTACTATCTGAGGTACTGAGGGAGCACTATCTGAGGTATTAATGGAGTACTAAGTGAGGTCTTGAGGGAGCACTTTCTGTGTTTTGAGGAACCACTATCTGAGGTATTGAGGGAGCACTTTCTGAGGTACAGAGGGAGCACTTTTTGAGATATTGAGGGAGCACTTTCTGAGGTATTGAGGGAGCACATTCTGAGGTCATAAGGGAGTACTATCTGAGTTATTGAGGTTGCACTGCCTGATGTACTGAGGAAGCACTACCTGAGGCATTCAGGGAGAACTATCTGAGGTACTGAGGGAGCACTATCTGTGGTATTGAGGGAGTACTAACTGAGGTACTGAGGGAGCACTTTCTAGGTATTGAGGGAGCACTAACTGAGGTACTGAGAGAGCACTTTCTGAGTTATTGAGGGAGCACTATCTGATGTACTGAGGAAGCACTATCTGAGGTATTGAGGGAACACTATCTGATGTAATGAGGAAGCACTATCTGAGGTATTGAGGGATAACTAAGTGAGGTCTTGAGGGAACACTTTGTGTGTTTTGAGGAAGCACTATCTGAGGTACTGAGTGATCACTATCTGAGGTACTGAGGGAGCACTTTTTGAGATATTGAGGGAGCACTTTCTGAGGTACTACGGGAGCACTACCTGAGGTATTGAGGGAGCACTTTCTGAGGCATTAAGAGAGTACCATCTGAGGTACTGAGGGAGAACTATCTGAGGTACTGAGGGAGCACTATCTGAGTTATTGAGGGAGCACTATCTGATGTACTGAGGAAGCACGATCTGAGGTATTGCGGGAGCACTATCTGAGTTAGTGAGGGAGCACTATCTGAGGTACTGAGTGAGCACTTTCTGAGGTACTGAGGAAGCACTATCTGAGGTATTGAGGGAGTAATAACGGAGGTATTGAGGGAGCACTATCTGGGTTTTGAAGATGCACTATCTGAAGTACTGAGGGAGCACTTTCAGAGGTATTGAGAGAGCAGTACCTGAGGTACTGAGGAAGCACGATCTGAGGCATTGAAGGAGCACTATCTGAATTATTGAGGGAGCCCTACCTGATGTACTGAGGAAGCACTATCTAAGGTATTGAGTGAGTACTATCTGATGTAATGAGGAAGCACTATCTGAGGTATTGGGGGCGCATTTTCTGAGGGAGCACTATCTGAGGTATTGAGGGAGTACTAACTGAGGTATTGAGGGAGCACTTTCTGGGTTTTGAGGAAGCAGTATCAGAGGTACTGAGGGAGCACAATCTGAGGTATTGAGTGAGTACTAACTGAGGTACTGAGGGAGCACTTCCTAAATATTGAGGGAGCACTATCTGAGGTACTGAGAGAGCACTT
>NW_025155516.1:0-1445 GCF_004010195.1 Chiloscyllium plagiosum
AAGAGGAAGAAGAACACCTCTGCAATGTATTCGTCAAAAATGGATACCCCCACAATTTCATTAGGGATTGTCTGTATGGATCTGCTAGACGACTGTCCTCTGATATTGATGAGGGCAGTGCAGATGATGTGGTTTATATGGAGTTCATTGAGGTCTTTGACGAGGTCCCACACGGAAGGCTGGTCCAAAAGGGAAGAGCCCATTGGATCCAAGGCAAGTTGGCAAATTGGGTCCTCAATTGGTGGAGGGTTGTTTTTGGGATAGAAAGCCATTGTCCAGCGGGTGTACCACAGAGATCTGTGCTGGAACCATTGCTGGCTGTTACGTACATTATTAACTTGGTTATCAAAACAGAAGGAATCATTAGCTGGTTTGTAGATAACATAAAAGGTGAGGGTGTTGTCCATAGTGAGGGGGATGGACTCAGGCTGCAGTCTGATATCGATCAGATGATAAACTGAGCAGAGTAACGGCAGACAGAGTTTACTTCGGATCACTGTGAGGTAATGCACTGTGGCAAGTCTAATAAACGAATGATATACATCATGAATGGTAGGTCCTCCTGGAATACTGAGGAACACAGGGACCTTGGTGGGCAAGTCCCTGGATGTCTGGAGGTGTCAGCACAGATAGACAGGGTGGGGAATACACCTGAACTGGGAGCAGGAGGGGGACCCACATCCTGGTGGGGAACGTTGCTGGAGCTGCTCGAGAGGATTTAAACCCGTCTGGTAGGGCTGTGTGACCCCAAATAGTCGTAAGGCCAGAAAGAAAGTTGAGGCTGGTACAAATGTTCAAGAGAGCAATATAAGTAGACAAGGCAGGCAAGAACATAGCAGACAATTAGGGAAAACTGGTGGATTAACCTGCAGTTATTTCAATGCAAAGAACCAGACAGATAAAGCAGATGAACCCAGAGCATGGATGGGAACATGGGACTGGGATACCATAGGTATTACAGAAACACAGCTGAGGGAGCAACAGGACCAGCAGCTCAATGTTCCGGAGACAGATGCTACAGGAAGGATAGAACAGGAGGAGAGCTGGTGGTTTTGATTGGGGGAAACATCCCAGCAGTACCTAGAGGGAGTATTCATGCAGGATCGCCTAGTTAAGCGATATTAGTGGAACTGAGAAATAAGAATTGGCCATTAGTTTTCTACGGTCGTACTACAGCGATAGGCAATGGGAGAAGGAGGAGCAAATATGTCAAGAGATTTCAGATATCTCTTAGAATAATAGGGTTGTAATGATAGGGGAACTTAACCGTTCCAAACCTGGACTGGGATTGCTACTAAGTTAAGCATTTGTATGGAAGGAATTTGTGAAGTGTGTTCCGAAAACTCCCAGTCATTATGTAAGTGGCCCAACTGGAGAATGGGGCTAAACCTGACCTCCCCTTGGGAAACAATGTAGGGAACGGGACTGAGGTGTTAGTGGGGGTG
>NW_025155517.1:0-1445 GCF_004010195.1 Chiloscyllium plagiosum
TACCTCAGAAGGCGCTCCCTCAGTATCTCAGAAAGTGCTCAATGAATGCCTCCGAAAGTGGTCCCTCAATACCTCAGAAATTGCTCCCTCAATACTTCAGATATTTCTCGCTCAATACCTCAGACAGTGCTCCTTCAATACGTCAGATCGTTCTCCCTCAATATCTCAGATAGTTCTCCCTTAATTCCTCAGAAAGTGCTCCCTCACAACCACAGAATGTGCTCCCACAATACCTTAGAATGTGCTCCCACAATACCTTAGAATGTGCTCCCTCAATAGCTCAGACATTACTCCCTCAGTACATCAGATAATGTGCTCTCAACACCTCAGATAGTTCTCCCTCAGTACCTCAGATAGTGCTCCCTCAGTACCTCAGACAGTGATCCCTCAGTACCTCAGATAGTGTTTCCACAGTACATCTGATAGTGCTCCCTCAATAACTCAGATAGTGCTCCCTCAGACCCTCAGATAGTTCTCCCTCAATGCCTCAGATAGTGCTTCCTCAGTACATCAGATAGTGCTCCCTCAATAACTCAGAAAATGCTCCCTCAATATATCATAAAGTGCTCTCTCAGTACCTCAGAAAGTGTTCCCGTAGTACCTCAGTTATTACTCCCTCAATACCTCAGATACCTCAGATAGTGCTTCCTCAAAACCCAGAAAGTACTCCCTCAATACCTCAGTTAGTACTCCCCCAATACCTCAGATAGTGCACCCTCAGTAACTCAGAAAGTGCTTCCTCAGTACCTCAGATAGTGCTCCCTCAATACCTCAGAATGTGCTCCCTCAATACTTCAGATATTGCTTCCACAGTACAACAGATAGTGCTTTCTCAGTACCTCAAATAGTGCGGCCTCAGTTCCTCAGATAGTACTCCCTCAATACCTCAGAGAGTGCTCCCTCAATACCTTAGATTGTGCTCCTTCAATATTCAGGTACTGCTCCCTCAGTTCCTCAGAAAGTACTCCCTCAATACCTCAGATAGTGCTTCCACATTACATCAGATAGTGTTCACACAATACCTCAGATAGTGCTTCCTCAGTACCTAAGAAAGTGCTCCCTCAGTACCTCAGAAAGTGCTCCCTCAGTACCTCAGAACGTGCTTCCTCAATAACTCAGATAGTGCTTCCTCATTACATCAGATAGTACTCCCTCAATACCTCAGTTAGTACTCACCCAATACCTCAGATAGTGCACCCTCAGTAACTCAGAAAGTTCTCCCTCAATACCACAGAAAGTGCTCCCTCAATACCTCAGATAGTGCTTCCTCATTACATCAGATAGTACTCCCTCAATACCTCAGATAGTGCTCTCTCAGTACCTCAGAAAGTGCTCCCACAGTACCTCAGAAAGTGCTCCCTGAATGCCTCTAAAAGTGATCCCTCAATACCTCAGATATTTCTCCCTCAATGCCTCAGAAATTGCTCCCTCAGTACGTCAGATCG
>NW_025155518.1:0-1445 GCF_004010195.1 Chiloscyllium plagiosum
AGCAAAAGGACATTGAATGATATATTGAACGAACGTAGATTGCTTTGAAGTGTTTCATCTTTAGAATGGGTTTCAGATTTCAGTTCATTAATATATAAATTCCAGAACTTCTTTTAAGTCACAGTCTCGAGATAACTGAAGATTTTATAAAAAGAGGTGACATCTCAGCTCTGTCAATGCATGAAAGGTGTGAGGTTTGAGCCAGAATGGTTCTATTTCCAAAGTAGGAATTTATAAAGTATTACATGAAGTGATTGCTTGCAGATTGTGCATTTTTTGAGCAAAATAAAATGTATCTACAAATATATTTCTGCAAATGCAAATTCACCCCATAGTCTTATGTCTTTCTTTCCTGCACAGGACCTCCAACCAACACTATACACCAGATATATTGATGATCTTTCTTCCTCTGGACCCCATGGCGAGGAGTCACTGAACTAATGACACTGATATTAACAAGTTTCATCCCACCATCACACTCACCATGGACTACTCTTTAGTATCTGTCTCATTTTTGGACACATGCGTCTCGATAGAAATAGAATCAGTCTGACGTAACGTTGGGACACAAACTGACTTTAACTTAACACCTTCAATGCATTATCTGATTGAGATGACACCTATTGTTAAAACCTATCTTGAGAACATAACTTTTAAAAAGTTTTGGGATTTACATAGGAAGGAATCGAAACTAACATGGTCATTCTAAAAGATGATAGAGGTAAGCTAAATTTGTTTAATATTACATTCCATGACTCTGCAATCCTGTTGCTAAAGAGTCTGTGTATTATGATTCTGCTCCACAACCACCCGATGAGGAAGCAGAGCTTCGAAAGCTAGTGATTCCAAATAAATTGGAAATCAATAAATAAACGGTTGGACTATAACTTGGCATTGTGTGGTTTTTAACTTTGAAAATCTGTCAGTAATAACCAGCATCTCCATACTGCGCATGCTACTCGGTGTCAGCAACCACTTCGCGTGTTGGTCATGCGACACGGAGAAACGCCCCACGATCTTGTTTTGGTGAGCCAATGGGACGCTCTGGAGGACCGGATGGGGACTGGTCCTCCTGCCAATCACAGCAAACCTGTAGACTGGATGCGGAAGTAGGACCATGTGCTCCTGAGGTTGGTGCTGTTTCTCTCTCTCTGAATTAAGATTGAGCTTCAGCCCAGACTGCAACTTTCTTTCTCTGTCCAACATCTGAGAGTTCAGTGTTCTCTTTTCTCACCCCATTTTCCATTCCGGGGTTCAGCTGTTGACATGCAGACATTGAAGCGAAATGGAGTGAATCCAGGGAGGGGACAGATTCTGGGAAAGTTAGTTCAGTTCTATGTCTCAATTGAAAAATACAGAGTAAATGCAGGAACCTTTTATCAGAAATGATGTGTAGATGTACAGATGTAGATGTCATTCCACACCAGTCAGTGCCAGTTGTCAGA
>NW_025155519.1:0-1445 GCF_004010195.1 Chiloscyllium plagiosum
TTGAGGGAGCACTCTCTGAGGTACTGAGGAAGCTCTATCTGAGATATTGAGGGAGCACCTCTTGAGGTATTGAGGAAGCACTTTCTGAGGTATTGAGGGAGCACTTTCTGAGGTATTGAAGGAGGACTATCTGAGGTACCGTGGGAGCATTTTCTGAGGTATTGAGGGAGCACTCTCGGAGGTACTGATGGAACACTCTCTGAAGTATTGAGGGACCACTTTCGAGGTATTGAGGGAGAACTACCTGAGGTATTCAGGGAGCACTTTCTGTGGTACTGAGGAAGCACTATCTGAGGTACTGAGGGAGCACTTTCTGAGGTACTGAGGAAGAACAATCTGAGGTACTGAGGGACCACTTTCTGAAGTAGTGAGGGACCACGTTCTGAGGAATGGAGGGAGCACTATCTGAGGTACTGAGGGAGCATGTTCTGAGCTTTAGATGAAGCACACTCTGAGGTACTGAGGGAGAACTATCTGAGGTACTGAGGGAGCACTTTCTGAGGAATTGAGGGAGCACTTTCTGAGGTATTGAGAAAGCACTTTCTGAGGTATTGAGGGAACACAATCTGATGTATTGAGGAAGCACTTTCTGAGGTATTGAGGGAGCACTTTCTGAGGTATTGAGGGAGCACTTTCTGAGGTTTTGAGGAAGCACTTTCTGAGGCATTGAGGGAGCACTCTCTAAGGTACTGAGGAAGCACTATCTTAGATATTGAGGGAGCACCTTCTGAGGCACTGAGGAAACACGATCTGACGTACTGAGGGAACACTTTCTGAGGTACTGAGGGAGAACAATCTGAGGTACTGAGGGACCACTTTCTGAAGTAGTGAGGGACCACTTTCTGAGGTATTGAGGGACCACTATCTGAGGTATTGAGGAAGCACTTTTTGAGGAGTTGAGGGAGCACTTTCTGAGGTATTGAGGGAGGACTATCTGAGGTACTGAGGGAGCACTTTCTGAGGTATTGAGGAAGCACTTTCTGAGGTATTGAGGGAGCACTTTCTGAGTTATTGAGGAAGCACTTTCTGGGGTTTTGAGGGAGCATTTTCTGAGGTATTGTCGGACCACTATCTGAGGTACTGAGGGAGCAGGTTCTGAGGTATCGAGGAAGCACTTCCTGAGGTATTGAGGGAGCACTTTCTGAGGTATTGAGGGAGCACTATCTGAGGTACTGAGGGAGAAATAGCTGAGGTATTGAAGGAGCACTTTCTGAGGTACTGAGGGAGAACTATCTGAGTTACTGAGGGACCACTTTCTGGAGTATTGAAGAAGCACTTTTTGAGGTATTGAGGGAGCAATTTCTGAGGTATTGAGGGAGGACTATCTGAGGTACTGAGGGAGCACTTTCTGAGGTATTGTGGAAGCACTCTCTGAGGTTTTGAGGGAGCATTTTCTGAGGTATTGTGGGAGGACTATCTGAGGTACTGAGGGAGCAAGTTCTGAG
>NW_025155520.1:0-1445 GCF_004010195.1 Chiloscyllium plagiosum
AAGAAAATGCCATCATTATTTGTCAATTTAATACAGGAACTCACTCTCAAACCTTTTAATCTCACTGAACAGCTACCTGCAACTTTCTTTCTGTTCAGTATCCATCTTTACTCTGGTGATGTGACTTTATTCTCGAAAAATCAAATATTTCCACTTTCCTTGTGTTTCATTTTTTTTACACCAGAATCTTTTAAAACTTGATCAGTGACATCGAGCTCTCGGAATTCGAGTTGGAAGCAACTGGGACAGGTATTGCTGACTTGCTCTGTCAGTGTTTCTACAGCAGCAGTGCTCACCGGGTTCTTTCAGCACACCTCAGCCTGACTTTCTCCAGCTTTCCTTCTGTTTCTCATTTTGTGTTTCCTATTCCCTAAAGCCCCACTTGGCTCTCTCTTACCTTTAGAACTTTAATAACTTTTCATGGATTGAAAGAATCAGCAGTAACTCTTTCAGGAATAAACTGGTTCCTGAGGTGAAAGGGACAAGGAGAAACTGGCATAGAGGAATTAAAAGAAACATGTTCATTAACCATCCTGGGAAGGAGATATTGAAACAACATAATGTGAGAAACAAAACTCACATATTAATAAATGTCAGTCCGAGTCAAATTCTGAAGCAGCGAATTTTATTGATATGTACTTGCAAGAACGGGTGCCTCACGAATAAACACCCCGATCTGAGGGTTACATTCTGATTTCACCGTGGTCAAACACGGGGTGGGGGGGGTCGGATCTTTCAAACCTGTCTTCTGCAAGGGAGGGAATATTAGAGATAAGGATGTAAAATTCCTATCATTCCATGCAGTCTTATCCTGATACAGGGCTATCATACATTCCATACCCTTCCTGTTTCGGTTCCACCCGAGCGGAAAGGGGACTATGTGACCAACCGGCCTACCGGAGGCACATGCACAGTAATTGGTTTTATTCAGAGTTTTAACAGTGTACTTTACCCATTCAACCTAGGCATTTGTGTCCCCGTATCCAGTTTCTATTTCACTGGTCTGCTTCAAGTCCTTCACTTCTATAATTTTTGCCAACTTTGGGTCTTTGGGAGGGGCAAAAGGTAAATGAATCTTCCTATCAGGTTGTTTGGCTCGTTTTCCGTTTCCTACGACTATTCGGAAACAGCAGCCCGAAAAACACTTCCCAGTGGCAGCCATTACTATCTTTAAATCGTTACTAAGGAGGCGAGACCCGTTTTTACAGGGAACGGAGTCTTCAGAGGAGGTATTCCTAATGGTGAGATATATCGGGTGGCACTTTCTGTCAGGACAGTCTAGAGCTGGGCGAAAGGGGGCTCTATGGATAGTGATGCCAGGGGGCGGTTTTTGCAAACCATACCTTAGATTAGATTAGATTACTTACACTGTGAAAACAGGCCCTTCGGCCCAACAAGTCCACACCGACCCCCCGAAGTGTATCCCACCCAGACCCATAGTCCTA
>NW_025155521.1:0-1445 GCF_004010195.1 Chiloscyllium plagiosum
TCCCTCAATACCTCAGAAAGTGCTCCCTCAGTATCTTAGAATGTGCTCCCTCTGTACCTCAGATAGTGCTCCCTCAATACCTCAGAAAGTGCTCGCTCAGTACCTCAGAAAGTATTCCCTCAGTACCTCAGAAAGTGCTCCCTCAATGCCTCTGAAAGTGCTCTCTCAATGCCTCAGAAAGTGCTCCCTCAATTCCTCACTTATTTCTCCCTCAATACATCAGAAGGTGCTCCCTCAATACCTCTGATAGTTCTCCCTCAACATCTCATATCGTTCTCCCTCAATATTCAGATAGTTCACCCAAATATCTCCCTCAGTACCTCAGATAGTGCACACTCAATAGCTCAGAAAGTGCTCTCTCAATATATCATATAGTTCTCCCTCAATACCTCAGATAGTCCTCCCTCAATACCTCAGAACGTGCTCCCACAATAGTTCAGATATTTCTCTCACAGTACCTCTGATAATGCTCTCTTTATCTCTCAGAAAGTGCTCCCTCAATACCTCAGAAAGTGCTCCCTCATTACCTCAGAAAGTGCTCCCTCAGTACCTCAGACAGTGCTCCTCCAATACCTCAGAAAGTGCTCCCTCAGCACCTCAGAACGTGCTCCCTCAGCACCTCAGAAAGTGCTCCCACAGTACCTCAGAAAGTGCTCTCTCAGTACATCAGACAGTGCTCCCCAATCCCTCAGAAAGTGCTCTCTCAGTACCTCAGAATGTGTTCCCTCAATACCTCAGATAGTGCTCCCTCAATACCTCAGAAAGTGCTCCCTCAACACCTCAGATAGTGCTCCCGCAATACCTCAGATAGTGCTCCCTCTGTACCTCAGATAGTTCTCCCTCAGTACCTCAGATAGTGCTCCCCCAATACCTCAGAAAGTGCAGCCACAATTTTTCAGATAGTTCTCCCTCACTACCTCAGATAGTGCTCCCTCAATACCTCTGAAAGTGCTCCCTCAATATCTCAGAAAGTGCTCCCTCAGTACCTCAGAAAGTGCTCCCTCAATACCTTAGATAGTTCTCCCTCAATATCTCAGAAAGTGCTCCCTCAATATCTCAGATAGTGCTTCCTCAGTACCTCAGAAAGTGCTCCTTCAAAATCTCAGAAAGTGATACCTCAGTACCTCAGAAAGTGCTCCCTCAATATCTCAGAAACCGCTCCCTCAATACCTCAGATCGTTCTCCCTCAGTACCTCAGTTAATGCTTCCTCAGTACGTCAGAAAGTGATCCCTCAGTACCTCAGAAAGTGCTCCCTCCATATCTAAGAAAGTGCTTCCTCAGTACCACAGAAAGTGATCCCTCAGTACCTCTGATAGTGCTCCCTCAGTACATCACATAATGCTCCCTCAGTACCTCAGATAATGCTCCCTCAATTCCTCATGTCCCCAGAACATGACTTGTCTCTCTGGATAAGTTTAGAATTCCTACAGTGTAGAAGCAAGCC
>NW_025155522.1:0-1445 GCF_004010195.1 Chiloscyllium plagiosum
CTGTCAAACACTGAGTCACCATGCTGCCACACATTGCGTCACCGTGCTGCCAAACACTGAGTCACCGTGTTGTGAAACACTGAGCTAACGTGCTGCCACACACTGAGTCAACATGCTGCCACACACTGAGTCACCGTTCTGTCAAACACTGAGCTACCATGCTGTCAAACCATGTGTCACCGTGCTGTCAAACACTGAGTCACCGTGCTGAAAAACACGGAGCTACCGTAGTGTCAAACACTGAGTCACCGTGCTGTCAAACTCTGAGTCACCGTGCTGTCAACACTGTGTCACCGTGCTGTCAAACATTGTGTCACCGTGCTGTCAAACTCTGAGTCACCGTGCTGTCAAACACTGAACTACCGTGGAGTCAAACACTGAGTCACCGTGCTGTCAAACTCTGAGTCACCGTGCTGTCAAACATTGTGTCACCGTGCTGCCAAACACTGGGTCACCCTGCTGTCAAACACTGAGTCAGTGTGTTGTCAAACACTGAGCAACTGTGCGGTCAAACATTGTGTCACCGTGCTGCCAAACACTGAGCAACCGTGATGTCAAACACTGAGTCACCGTGCTGCCACTCACTTAGTCACCATGCTGTCAAACGCTGAGTCACCATGCTGTCAAACACTGAGTCACCGCGCTGTCAAAAACTGAGTCACCGTGCTGTCAAATACTGAGTCACCGTGCAGTCAAATACTGAGTCACCGTGCTGTCAAACATTGTGTCACTGTGCTGTCAAACACTGAGCTACCGTGCGTCCAAACACTGTGTCACCATGCTGTCAAACACTGAGTCACCATGCTGACAGTCACCGCGCTGTCAAACACTGAGTCACCCTGCTGTCAAACACTGAGTCAGTGTGTTGTCAAACACTGAGCTACTGTGCGGTCAAACATTGTGTCACCGTGCTGCCAAACACTGAGCAACCGTGATGTCAAACACTGAGTCACCGTGCTGCCACTCACTTAGTCACCATGCTGTCAAACGCTGAGTCACCATGCTGTCAAACACTGAGTCACCGCGCTGTCAAACACTGAGTCACCGTGCTGCCAAACACTGAGTCAGTGTGTTGTCAAACACTGAGCTACTGTGCGGTCAAACATTGTGTCACCGTGCTGCCAAACACTGAGCTACCGTGATGTCAAACATTGTGTCACCGTGCTGCCAAACACTGGGTCACCGTGTTGCCAAACACTGAGTTACCGTGCTGTCAAACATTGTGTCACCATGCTACCAAAGACTGGGTCACCTTGCTGCCAAACACTGAGTCACCGTGCTGTCAAACACTGAGTCAACGTGATGAAAAACACCGAGTCACTGTGCTGTCAAACACTGAGTCACCGTGCTGGCAAACACTGAGTCACCATGTTGCCACACACTGAGCTACCGTGCTGTCAAACATTGTGTCTCCGTGCTGCCAAACACTGGGTCACCGTGTTGCC
>NW_025155523.1:0-1445 GCF_004010195.1 Chiloscyllium plagiosum
TTCGTTCAAAGCCACAAGCTTAACGCATTGATTTCATCAAACAAATTGCACACATTTAGTTCATGAGGCAAACTGCAATGTCACAAGCTTCACACATTGTCTCAATCAGACTGCACACGTTCACTGCATTAACCAAACTGCACGGGTTAATTGAATGTGTAGAGCTTCTCTCATTCATTCAAATGTGTCAAGCTTTATGCTTTCATTCAATGAAACAAACTGCAATCTTGAGTCATTGAACTAAACTTTAATGATTGATTCAGTGAATCAAACATTATTCAATGTTTCAACGAAACAAACTTAACACGCTTATTTAGTGAATGAAACTGCACACGTTCATTCAATGCAAGAGGCTGCACGGGTCAATTCAATGAGTAGAACTACTCTCATTCAGTCAATGGGTCAAGATTAACGCTTTCAATCAATGAAACAAACTGCATTCATTGAATCATTGAATCAAACTACAATAATTGATTCAATGAATCAAACCTTATTCCTTGTTTCAATCGAACGAACCTAACTCCCTTACTTAGTAAAACTTACTACAATCGTTCATTCAATGTCACAGACTGCACATGATCATTCGTTCATTCGTTCGTTCACTCATTCGTTCAAAGCCACAAGCTTAACGCATTGATTCAAACAAATTGCACACATTTAGCTCATGAAGCAAACTGCATTTGTCAATTTAATGAATACAGCTACTCTCTTTCTCTCAATGTCACAATCAAACTGCACACATTCACTCCATCAACCAAACTGTACGTGTTAATTCAATCAGAGAGATTCTCTCATTCATTCAACGTTTCAAGCTCAACGCTTCCATTCAATTCTACAAACTGCATTCATTGAATCCTTGATTATTCGTTGTTTCAATGGAACAAATGTAACTGTGAATCCTACTGCACTCATTCATTCAATGAACCAGACTGCACATGATAATTCAATGAGTGGAGGTTCACTCATTCGTTCAAAGCCACGAGCTAAACGCATTGATTCAATCAAACAAACTGCACACATTTAGTCCATGAAACAAACTGCACCAGTTGATTCAATGAGTGGAGCTCTTCTCTTTCATTCAATGCCTCGTGCTTAACGCTTTACTTCAATGAAACAACCTACATTCATTGATTCATATTTCAATCATTGATTGAAAGAAACAAACGTAATTCATTGATTTAATTGTATAAACTTCACTCATTTGTGGAATTAATGAATCAAACTGCAAACATTCATTCAATGAGGAACACTGCAAGTCCTATTCCAATGAATCAAGCTTTTGCCATTCAATCAATGAAAGAAACTGCACGCGTTCATTCAATGATACAAACTGCATGCATTTATTAAATGAAACAGTCTGCACGTGTAAATTCAATAAGTAAAGCTTTTCTTGTTTATTCAATATCTCGAGTCATTCATTCAATGAAACCAACTGCATTCATTCA
>NW_025155524.1:0-1445 GCF_004010195.1 Chiloscyllium plagiosum
AAAGTTCGTGCCTCCAAATAAACTGTTGGACTTCCATCTAGTGTTCCGCAATTTTTAAACTTTGCCCAAGCCAGTCCAACACTGGCATCTCCGAATCACAAATAATACGGGACACAGCACTGATCCCTGTGGTACACGATTGGATACGAGTATCCAGACAAACAAACAGACTTCTACCAGCAGACCTTCTGTCTCCTACCACTAATTTGATGTGGATGCAACTTGGCAAGTCGCTAATGAGTCCTACCTGTTCCCTGGCTATGCTGTTCCACTTGATGTACCTGTAGAATATCTGGGGATTCTCCCTAATCCTGTCCTGCCAGCAGGTTTCCATGTCGCTGTGTTCGTCAGTCCCCTTCAAATGAAGAATTGCCTTCTTATTGCAGTCTGAAATGGCCTATCATTTACCTGCCATTATTTGCCGTAAATGTAGAGTAGACAACCAGAGAAAAATCCTGTTTATTTCCACCTGGTCATTTGTTTAGTGACTTTTCTAAATTTCACTACGATCAACTCTCATTCTTCGAAACGCTACAGGCCACAGGCCGTTTCCACATCAGGCAATCTCACCATCTGAGGGATTAATCTGGAGAATGTGCATTGCACATCCTCCGTGGTCAGTATATTCTTTCTCAGATTGGGTCAATACTCTATGTACAGTCTCATTACCAAGCTGTGAAACTGCTTCAACATGACCTTCCAACTATGTTCTGATTCTCTTAAATGAAGGCGAACCTGACTTTAACTTTCCACTTCTATAAATTACTCCAATTACCATTCACATTACTTTATTTAGGAATTCACTGCATGAGTTCTTATAAAAAGCCTTCTGAAAATCGAAATATGCCATTACGATGTTGTAATAAACAAGTTCAAATCATTCTGAAGTTTTTCAAGTATGAAGACTCTGTCAGACTCTATCAGTGTATACTGATTCTCTCCAATGTTGCTGTTAATTTCTAAATATCCAATATCAGATCCTATATAATAGATTCCTTCAGTTTCCCTACAGATGTCAAGTTAATTGGTCTGCAGTTCTCCACACTATCTTTTCTTCCCTTTGCAGATGCTTGAATCCCTTCCATTCATCTAAAATGCTTGGAACACATTGACTAACGTCCAGCCTCTGCAGAATTCATTTTCCAGTGCGAGCAGCAGCGAAGGTAAGACCGTTTGGTTTTAAAAGTGCTTACCGGTAGCGGGCAGCGGTGTTTTTTTTTCTCTCTCTTCACAGAAAGAGCGGGAGCACCAGGGGGAAGTGACGACGACCAGAGGGGCAGCCTGGAAGGAAAGCGGTGAGTATTTATACTCACCCTTCGAAGCCGTCGGTCATTTCCAGTGCGAGCAGCAGCGAAGGTAAGACCGTTTGGTTTTAAAAGGGCTTACCGGTAGCGGGCAGCGGTGTTTTTTTTCTCTCTCTTCACAGAAAGAGCGGGAACACCAGG
>NW_025155525.1:0-1445 GCF_004010195.1 Chiloscyllium plagiosum
TGATCAGATCACCCTTCCACTCTTAAGGGACTATGGGTTGAGGCCAGCCTTTGTTGCATTATAACGTTTTAAACCTTTGTATCATTCTGGTATATCTGAGTTCTTATCAATTTGACCTTCCAGTGATGCGATGGCCTATAGCATCCATTTCACAAGTTTGCTGTGCTGATCTACTTCTGCCATAGCTTTTCCCACTTGCATAGTGTGTCACTGTTATCTCCTCTTCACCTCCACACAATGTACTGTTCCGCTAGGCTTAGAGATTCTAGAAAACTTGGATATCAATTCCTTCATTGTTTGTGTTATATCCATGGTGAAAATCAAGGTGCATTCTGGAAAATGTGACCTCTCAGTCCCTGTAAGTCAGAGAAAGTTCCCACTATCTCGACTAATTTCTAAGGTTTATCTCTTATTTCATGTACTGTCATTTTTGTCAGCAGTCCACTGTGTAGAACATGATGAACTTCATTCTGAAACTCTATACAGGCACTGTGCTATAGGCACTGTGCTATCACCATTTAGTGACCTTTTCAAAAAGGTCAATCGACTGATTACATGTAGCTTCCTCTGAATAATTCTGTACTGACACTCTTTGATCAGCTAATGCCTATCTAAGTACACAGGTCTAATGATGAATTCCTAGTTCTGATTTCCCTTACTTCTTTCTGGTTATACAAAAAACAGTTTCTCCCTCTTTATTCTATCAAAATCTTGGAATGGCTTTGAAGAGCTCTAATAAATTTCTCACTAATCAACCTAAGAAAACAAATGATTCGACCCTCTTCAAAGTCTCTTTAAACTAAGGTCCTGCAACCCTTTCTTATAAATCTTCTCTATCATTTCCTAAGAATTTTGACATCTTTCTTGATATTTGAGGCAAAATGGTTAACAGGGAAGAAGGGTAGGAAAGGGGGAAGAGGAGAGGAAAAAGGTGATGAGAGAGTGGGGAGCGAGAGAAAGAGAGACAATCAAGAAATAAGAGGTACAGAACAGTGAAAAAAATTTTTAATAAGATGATAAATAAAATGAAATAAAATTACGGAGCAGAATGAAAACAGAGGGTTGAGATGGGATAATCATCTGAAGTTGTTGAATTCAGTGTTGAGACCGGCAGGCTGTAACGTGCCTCGTCAGAAGATGAGATGCTGTTCCTCCAGTTTGCGTTGAGCTTCACTGGAACATTGCAGCATGCCAAGGACAGACATGTGGGTATGGGAGCAGGATTGGGTGTTGAAGTGGCAAGCCACGGGAAGGTCCGGGACTTGATTGCGTACAGACCAAAGGGCCACTTTCCAAAGTGGTGCTCTTAATATGTGCTCCTTCTTCTCCAACCGTGGCTTCCCACCTACAGTTGTTGACAGGGCTCTCGTCAGCGTGCGGTCCATCTCCCGTGCCATGACCCTCACCCCCTCCCAGAACAAGGATAGGGTCCCTTTTGTTCTCAC
>NW_025155526.1:0-1445 GCF_004010195.1 Chiloscyllium plagiosum
AACATTGTCCAATGAGATAAATCTAATAATTTTTTGAATTGTTTTAATGGCCTGTGTGAAGTTGCAACAAAATAAGTAACATGAAACGAACTAAACATCCTTTCCAGAATTTAACACAGCACAGGATCAGCGATATGAGAAACGTCAACACCTTCAAACGTCACCTCTGTATCTCTATTGAGAGATGGATATTTACTCAGGGAGTATTTCTGCTGGTTGTAAGTAACTGAGGTATTTCGCAACGACAGATTATTCCACCAAATCATTTTTTTAAAAAGATAAATGCCGTTTCAATCAACTTTCTTTTGCAACTTTTAAATATATATGCGCACACGCATACATGCAAGTGCACACACATTTTTATATAAATGTATAGATGTTCGCATATATATGAGTGTGTGCATGTGGACAATATTAGGAATGGATTGCCGGACATTTGAAATTTCTTTCTGTAGAATGTGAGAGGTAAGGGTCTTCAATAATGTCCCAGATATCCACATCTGCAGGAAGTGCACCCAACTCCAGCTCCTCAGCAACTGCATTCGGGAACTCTAGCTTGATGTCAGATCATTTTGAGTCTGGGTTGAATTGAGCGAAGTTATAGGGAGGCAGTAACACTTCAGGTACAATAAATAAACAGATGGGATACAGTCGGGAGCCGAAACGCAAACAGGCAGACAGTGCAGGCATCTGCTGTGGCCGTGCCCCTCAGTAACATGCATACCGTATTTGTTATCTTTGGGCGGGATGACTTACGAGGGGAAAGCCATTGGGTATACGTCTTTGGCACAGAGATTGCCCCTTGTTCTCAGAAGGGTGTGGGAGAGAGGAGGAGAGCATTTGTTATTGGAGACTCCATATCGATGGGAACAGATTGAGATTCTGTGGATATAGTGCAGACTCATGATTGCTGTGTTGTCTCCCAGCTACCAGGGTTTGTGATGTCTCGCATCGTGTTTTCAGGATCCTTAAGGGAGAGAGTGGGCAACCCGAAGTCATTGTCCACATATGCACCAACAACATTGGTAATAAAAGTGATGTGGATGTATGGCAGAATTTCAGGGATCGAGGGTGACATCTTAAATCTAGAACAAACAGAGTTCTCTCTGAAATTTTGCCCATTCTAGGCCGTAGTGAGGTGAAGTGCAGGGAGAGCGCATTTGAAAATGTTGTTGCAAGGATGGTGCAGGAGGGAGAGATTCCGATACCTGGATAGGTGGGGCTCATACTGGAGTCGATGAACTTTTACAAACAGGTTGGTCTTCACCTGAACCAGAAGAGTACCAATACCCTGAGGGGATAATTTGCCAAAGCTCTTCATGAGGGTTTGAACGAATTCAGCCGCAGACTGGGGAGCTGAATTGTAGCTCCAATTTGCAGGTGGTTGTGAGTAGTTTTGTCATATTTGTCCGAATAAGTGTTTTGTGCAGTCCTTGCATGGGATT
>NW_025155527.1:0-1445 GCF_004010195.1 Chiloscyllium plagiosum
TAACTCCAATTACCACAGGGCCTCCAACCACATTTACTACAGGGGCTCCAACCTCAATTACGACAGGGGCTCCAACCCCAATTACTACACGGGCTCCAACCCCAATTACTACAGGGGCTCTAACTCCAATTACTGCAGGAGCTCCAACCTCAATTACTACAGTGGCACTAACCCCAATTAATACAGGGGCTCCATCCCCAATTACTACAGGGGCACCAACCCCAATTACTACAGGGGCTCCAACGCCAATTACTACAGGGACTCCAACCCCAATTACTACAGGGGCTCTAAACCCAATTACTACAGGGGCTCCAACCCCAATTACTACAGGGGTTCCAACCCCAATTACCACAGGGGCTCTAACGCCAATTACTACAGGGACTCCAACCCCATTTACTACAGGGGCTCTAACTAAATTACCACAGGGGCTCCAAACCCAATTACTACAGGGGCTCCAACCTCAATTACTACAGGGGCTCCAACCCCAATTACTACACGGGCTCCAATCCCAATTACTACACGGGCTCTAACTCCAATTACTACAGGAGCTCCAACCTCAATTACTACAGTGGCACTAACCCCAATTACTACAGTGGCTCCAAACCCAATTACTACAGGGGCTCGAACTCCAATTACTACAGGAGCTCCAACCTCAATTACTACAGGGGCTCTAACCCCAATTAATACAGGGGCTCCAACCCCAATTACGACAGGGGCACCAACCCCAATTACTACAGCGGCTCCAACGCCAATTACTACAGGGACTCCAACCCCAATTACTACAGGGGCTCTAACTCCAATTACTACAGTGGCTCCAACCCCAATAACTACAGGGGCTCTAACTCCAATTACTACAGGAGCTCCAACCTCAATTACTACAGGGGCTCTAACCCCAATTACTACAGGGGCTCCAAACCCAATTACTACAGGGGCTCTAACTCCAATTACTACAGGGGCTCCAACCCCAATTACAACAGGGTCTCCAACCCCAATTACTACAGGGGCACCAATCCTAATTACTACAGGGGCTCCAACGTCAATTACTACAGGGACTCCAACCCCAATTACTACAGGGGCTCTAACTCCAATTACCACGGGGGCTCTAACTCCAATTACTACAGGGGCTCCAACATCAATTACTACAGGGGCTCAAACCCCAATTGCTACAGGGGCACCAATCCCAATTACCACAGGGGCTCCAACCCCAATTACTACAGGGGCTCCAACCCCAATTACTACAGGGGCTCCAACCCCAATTACCACAGGGGCTCTAACTCCAATTACTACAGGGGCTCTAACCCCAATTACTACAGGGGCTCCTACCCCAATTACTACAGGGACTCCAACCCCATTTACTACAGGGGCTCTAACTCCAATTACCACAGGGGCTCCAACCCCAATTACTACAGGGTCTCCAACCTCAATTACTACAGGGGCTCCAACCC
>NW_025155528.1:0-1445 GCF_004010195.1 Chiloscyllium plagiosum
AATTTGTCTTATTGAATCAATGCATTAAGAGTACCTCTACTCATTGAATTATATTGTGCAGTGTGTTTCATGTACTGAACGAGTGTATTAGATTTCACTAAATAAGTGAGTAAGGGTTGTTCGATTGAAACAAGGGATAAGGTTTGATTCTTTGAATCAATGCTTGGAGTTTGATTCAATGATTGAATTAATGCAGTTTATATAATTGAATGGAAGCGTTGACACATTGAATGAATGAGAGAAGCTCTCTCATTGAATTAACACGTGCAGTTTGGTTCGTGGAGTGAATGTGTGCAGTTTGATTGTGACAATGTGCGTAGGTTATGACATTGAGAAAATGAGAGTAGCTGCATTCATTGAATTGCCAAATTCAGTTTGCTTCATGAACTAAATGTGTGCAATTAGTCTGATTGAATCAATGCATTAAGAGTACCTCTACTCATTGAATTATCATGTGCAGTCTGTTCCATTAAATGAACGAGTGTAGTATTTTTCACTAAATAAGTAAGTTAGGTTTGTTCGATTGAAAGAAGGAATAAGGTTTGATTCCATGATTCAATGAATATAGTTTATATAATTGAACGGAAGCGTTGAGCTTGGAAAATTGAATGAATGAGAGAAGCTCTCTCACTGAAATAACACGTGCACTTTGGTTCATGGAGTAAATGTGTGCAGTTTGATTGAGACAATGTGCGAAGGTTGTGAGAATGAGAGTAGCTGTATTCATTGAATTGACAAATGCAGTTTGCTTCATGAACTAAATGTGTGCAATTTGATTGTTTGACTCAATGCGTTAAGCTTGAGGCATTGTAGGAAATCGAGTACCTCTACTTTTTGAAATGACAAGTGCAACATCTTTCATTGAATGAATGTGTCCAGTGTCATTCACTAAATAAGCGTGTTAAGTTTGTTTCATTCAAACTTTGAATAACGTTTGATTCCTTGAATCAATGATTGTAGTTTGATTCAACGAATGCAGTTTGCTTCATGAACTAAATGTGTGCAATTTGATTGTTTGAATCAATGCGTTAAATTTGAGGCATTGTACGAAAGAGCGCAACTCTCCCTTTGAATTGACAAATGCAGCGACTTGCCTTGAATGAACGTGTGCAGTTCCATTCACTAAATAAGCGTGTTAAGTTTGTTTCATTCAAACTTTGAATAACGTTTGATTCATTGAATCAATGATTCTAGTTTGATTCAATGATTCAACGAATGCAGTTTGCTTCATGAACTAAATGTGTGCAACTTGTCTGATTGAATCAATGCATTAAGAGTACCTCCACTCATTGAATTATCATGTGCAGTCTGTTTCATTAAATGAACGAGTGTAGTAGGTTTCACTAAATAAGTGAGTTCGATTGAAAGAAAGAATAAGATTTGATTCATTGGATCAACGGTTGTAGTTTGAGACAATGATTCAATGAATGCAGTTTGTTTCATAG
>NW_025155529.1:0-1445 GCF_004010195.1 Chiloscyllium plagiosum
ACGTTTAGGGGTGATCTGATGATTTTCTCAGCTTCATGTTACAGTAATTTTCAGTCATTCAACCCCCAGCTTCCTTTTAACGAGCAGACGATTCTCAGACACGTTTTACCCCGTTTTTCTTCTAGCATGTGTTCCTAAGGCATTTCCCATGGGGACGGACTCTCCGAACAATATGTTTCATCTGCTTTATAAATTCATACAATAGTCAGCATGCTTTCCACAGACCAATCAAAAACATAAACTTATTTAATGGTTATCGATATCCAATCACAATTAGTCTTTCTGGTTATTTCACTTGTCTCAACTTATTGTATTCAGCCAAAGGCATCTTCCAAACACCTGTCTGAATATAAAATACAATTTCTAGCTGAGAACGTTTTCATCCTCAGCCGTTATCATGACCGTTATCTCAAATATACATTTTTCCTTGTCATGCATGTTTCTCTTGCCCTTTGTCTGTGACTGATTCTGTGTGTAACAGTTACACAGTCTCCCACTCAGTTGGCTGGGTGGTTGGTTTGTGATGCAGAGGGAGGCCACCAGCGCAGGTTCAATTCCCCACACTGGCAGAGATTACCATGAAGGGGATGCTCTCTCAACCTCACCCCATCACCCGAGGTGTGGTGAACTTCAAAGTAAACCACCATGAGTGGTCTAACTAATGAGAGTTCTTTGGGACTCTATTCAATCAATGTTAACATTTTATTTTTTTTCACATAATTTTGACTGAAATATAGATTGTTATTATTATATTAAACTAATAACAAAACTACTCAAATAACGGAACAAAATTACACCCATATGCATGTGCATACAAAACAAGTTAAAGTCTCTTAACGGACAGATGTAAAACACAAATAGTCAAGAAATCATAAATAAATAATATGGCTCAGAATAACAAAACGATAGCTCTTGTTCTTCGATAGCATTAACTGATACACGTTCACACGTTCACAATTCTTCATATTAGATTCATTAGACAATATCGTCATGGCCATATAAAAGCCCATTTCAGAGTGGCAGACAAGACTGCATCGCGGTAATCCAAAAATGGTTGCCATATCTTATATAAATTTCTGCTTTTCGGTGCACTATCCTGGTGAGAAAGTCCAAAGGGATATTCTCCATGACGAGCTTACGACGACCCAACAGACCCTGGGGGGGTTTCAGACATCCAACACAACAGAATATTTTTCCTAGCACACGAAGTATAGGGGAGGTACTAAACGAGTATCTTGCATCAGTATTTAACGTGGAAAAGGATATGGAAGATTTAGCATGAAGAGAAATAGATGGTGACACCTTGCAAACTGTCCATATTACAGAGGAGGAAGTGCTGTATGTCTTAAAACGGAGAAAGGTGGAGAACACCCCAGGACCCAATCAGGCGTACCCGAGAACTCTGTGAGAAGCTGGAGAAGTGATTGCTGGGCCTCTTGCTGAGA
>NW_025155530.1:0-1445 GCF_004010195.1 Chiloscyllium plagiosum
CAGTGAAAGGGATTGAATCTCAGTCTGTGTCAGTGTTTGAACCTCAGTCAGTGACAGGGATTGAATCTCAGTCTGTGACAGGGATTGAAACTCCGTCAGTGACAGGGATTGTATCTCAGTTAGTGACAGGGATTGACACTCAGTCATTGACAGGGATTGACCCTCAGTTAGTGACAGGGATTGAACCTCAGTCAGTGACAGGGATTGAACCTCAGTCAGCGACAGGGATTGAAACTCCGTCAGTGACAGGGATTGTATCTCAGTTAGTGACAGGGATTGACACTCAGTCATTGACAGGGATTGACCCTCAGTTAGTGACAGGGATTGAACCTCAGTCAGTGACAGGGATTGAACCTCCGTCAGTGACTTGGACTGAATCTCAATCAGTGACTGGGATTGACCCTCAGACAGTGACAGGGATAGAATCTCAGTTTGTGACAGGGATTGAACCTCAGTCAGTGACAGGGATTGAACCTCCGTCAGTGACAGGGACTGAGTCTCAATCAGTGACTGGGATTGACCCTCAGACAGTGACAGGGATGGAATCTCAGTTTGTGACAGGGATTGAATCTCAGTCAGTGACAGGCATCGAATCGCAGTCAGTGACAGGGATAGAACCGCAGTCAGTGACAGGGATTGAATCTGAATCAGTGACAAGGATTGACACTCAGACTGCGGTAGGAATGGAATCTCAGTCAGTGACAGGGATTGAATCTCAGTCAGTGTCAGGGTTTGAATCTCAGTCTGTGACAGGGATTGAATCTCAGTCAGTGACATAGATTGAACCTCAGTCAGTGACTGGTATTGTACCTCAGACGGTGACAGGGATTGAATCTCAGTCAGTGACACATATTGTATTTCAGTCAGTGACAGGGATTGACCATCAAACAGTGATAGGAATGGAATCTCAGTCAGTGACAGGCATTGAATTGCTGTTAGTGACAGGGATAGAACCTCAGGCAGTGAGGGTGATTAAGCATCAGTCAATGACAGGGATTGAACCTCAGTCAGTGACAGGGATTGAATCTCAATCAGCGACAGGGATTGAATCTCAGTCAGTGACAGGGATCGAATCGCAGTCAGTGACAGGGATAGAACCTCAGTCAGTGACAGGGATTGAATCTGAATCAGTGACAAGGATTGACACTCAGACTGCGGTAGGAATGGAATCTCAGTCAGTGACAGGGATTGAATCTCAGTCAGTGTCAGGGTTTGAATCTCAGTCTGTGACAGGGATTGAATCTCAGTCAGTGACATAGATTGAACCTCAGTCAGTGACTGGTATTGTACCTCAGACAGTGACAGGGATTGAATCTCAGTCAGTGACAGGGATTGAATCTCAGTCAGTGACACATATTGTATCTCAGTCAGTGACAGGGATTGAATCTCAGTCAGTAACTGGGATTGATTATCAGTCAGTGACAGGGATTGAGCCTCAGTCAGTG
>NW_025155531.1:0-1445 GCF_004010195.1 Chiloscyllium plagiosum
TCAAAAATTAATGATAGTGTTTGATTCTGACTCTGAAATGACACTCGGTAATATCAAAAGCTTTGCAATTAACTGTTGGATGCTGCCAATCATAATGGATTCTCATTATCCCTTGCAAGCGGGGCAGACACAGAGAAAGAGAAAAAAATCTTTGCTGACTTGAGTTCAAAAGGACACTAGAGAGAGAGAGACCATTTTAGTGCTGAGGCTACTGGAGACTGTAGAAAATTAACTCTTAGTGCTTATCTGCCATGGATTGAATTTAACTGCATTTTGGGAATCTATGACGATATTGAATAGCCATTACCAGTTACTAATACAAACTCTGCAAAAGGTTATACTAATGAAGCTTTAACTTACTTGCTGTTCGTGCAGACCATTCTACTGACTGCCCCACTGTCAATTCTAACTAGTCAGATCTTATGTCTTATTTGAATTTGAATCACAAACTTGAAAAGAACGCATGTTTAATTCGAGACTAATTAACCATTTCAAATACAACCTTGCGGTAACATTTCAGCCTCAGATACAGAACGATTCTGTGCTTAATATAAAAAGCAGGAATCTGCTCACAGATTAAAATTATTCTAAACCTAACATTGAAGAGATTCTGATACAATCTGTCGGGAAGCCACGTTATGGTCAAAAGTTTGCCTTTCTTGCTAAGAAGTCATTTTCTAAAACAATGATATCAGACATGTGAGCTGTGCAAGGTTACCTAATGACATAGAGTCATAGAGATGTACAGCACAGAAACAGACCTTTCGGTCCAACTCTTCCATGCTGGTTAGATATCCCAACCCAATCTAGTTCCACCTGCCAGCACCCGGCCCATATCCCTCCAAACCCTTCCTATTCATATACCCATCCAAATGCCTCTTGAATGTTGCAACTGTACCAGCCTCCACCAATTTCTCTGGCAGCTCATTCCATACCTGTACCACCCTCTGTATGAAAAAGTTGCCCCTTAGGTCTCTCCCATTTAATTTAGGAACTTATAGGAACTTATACTTCTTTATAGGAACTTATCTCGCCAGCAGATGCTTAACTCAGCTGGGTATGTTTTTTCCCACCTGATGGATAGCTCAAGTCCTGTAGGAGTGATCAGTCAAGCACACACTATTTGTCAGTTAACTATTCTCCCTTACGAATTATTGGCTTTCACTGTTATCTGTCTAATTAAGAACATGCGATGTTTTTGTAAGCTTTTGTATAAAGGAAGCCACTTTGTAGCAGTACATTGGAGTAGCCTGCTTGGGCTCTTGAAGAGCTGGTACACTACTCTCCTAGGTTATTAAAACCTAGTTAGTTTAGCTTATAGCTATCAGTATTATGTTGTAACAGTGATGCTACTAGTGAATAAAGGAGATGACTAAAATTAAACTAAACTGTCTGTAAGACGTTTTTATTCCAGACTTTCAAAGAGTGCGATCTCTGGGAGGAAC
>NW_025155532.1:0-1445 GCF_004010195.1 Chiloscyllium plagiosum
GAGGAAAAATGCTGTTAAACTGCAAATGTATGGACCTCTTATTGAGTTTCGGATCTGCCTGTTCTAACTGTGAGACTCCATACTGAAATAGGTGTGAGCAGATGACCCCGAAAAGGCTGGGCAGAGTCTGTAATCTTCCAAATCATATTTGGGAGATCAGTTCCAGGATAGGTGAGAGCAGCTGACAATATTCAGGCAAGGCAGGAAGCATGGGATTTTGCTGATCTGATTGTGGGATTCATTTCCAGAATGGATGCGAGTAGCTATAAATATCTAATGCACTGGGCTGGTTCAGTTCTGAATGTACTTACCTATTCTGTATCCATATCTGCATGTGATTCCGAACTGACATTGTTACAACAGAAGTCACTGCTTAAAAACAGCAATTCCCAGGTAGGAATACTTGACCAGGGTCAACTCAACAGAGCCTCAGATAAGATTAAGTTCTCACTTCCTGAAATGTTACAATTGAAAAGTATTTTATGAGAACAATACTTGTTTCATCTGGTGTGAATTCAGTCTGCATCATTGCCCGAATCTCTATGGTAGGACAGATCAGTTCACCTGTCACAGTGTGGGCTCTATCTTCTCACAACACAACATAGCCCTCCCACCAGCTCCCCGATCTGGTGGATTCTTTTTTCTGATACAGACAGACACAGGTATCATTTTCATCAGGTTTCGTGGAGAGTTTCTCTTTGTAAGTTTACAGTAGACAAAATATTGATCTGGCTGGTCCAGCTCACTTTTCACTTCAACCAAAACCTAAATCTATCTTTGTCCTTGTAATGTCCTTCAGCCCCGAGAACAATCCATATCTCTATAATATCCCGCTGTCTTCGCACGCCTTCCTATCACTGTAAACCTTTCCCAAATTTACAGTCATCATGGTTTCTGGCACTTGCTATCATCCCCAAATTCCTTCCTGCTTTTTCAACAAGGCCAATGAAGCAATAGAAAAAAATAGAAAGAAAAAAGACACATATGACTGCAGTGTGACCAAGACTGAGAACCAAATAATCAAAAGCTTTCAGCATTTATACAAGAAGGAGAAAAAGACCACCACAGTGAAGTAGCATTGTGTATAAATGCAAGGATCAGTATTTTTGTGATGCTAATCAATTTACACACGACTCCTCTCTGTCCTTTCCCTGATCCCTTTACATTGATTCTCTCTATATTGTCTAAATATTAGAAATGTCTTCAACACAGAGGAGATTACTTGCGAAATGGTCTGCACTTACTGAAAAGGTGCCAGCCAGCTTCATCCTTTAAAACAAAATCATTGTTATGATTCCACAAAAACTGTAGTACTTCAGGTTCAGATCTAGGCACATTTTTAAAAATTTTCCAGAGTTTCTGCTTCTACTCCACTTCCATGCATCACTCCCAGATCCCGTCCTTACTCTGGCTGAAATAACAACTTTACTCACTACTTCTCTAAT
>NW_025155533.1:0-1445 GCF_004010195.1 Chiloscyllium plagiosum
GGGCGGGGTGGGAGGGGTACTTTTTACCTTAAGGCTGCATCATATGTGATGACTTGTAAAATTTGACATTAAACCTAACAAGCCTAGTTGATCTCTTTGTGGGTCCAAATGTGATTTCCGTTTTTAACGGGCCCGATTCTCTTCTTAATTGCTCTTTTGCCCTTAATATCCTTGAAGAATCCCTTCCGATTCTCTTTAACCCTGTTCATCAAATCGATCTCATGTTCCCTGCTTTCCTTCCAGATTTGCCTCGGAAGTGCACTGCTGTAACCCATATGCTCCTCAAAGGACTCACTGCATCCCAGAAACCCAAACCTGACGTAGACCTCGTTCGATTTTCTTGACCAGAGCCTCAAAATCCCCATTCATGAACTGTTCCCTACGACTGTGAGCATTGGCTTTCACATTTAGAAGAACATGCTGTCCCTGAACTCTGACTAATTGGCTATTGAAAGACTTCCACTTGCCATGATCACATTGAATGGCAAGGCAGGGATGATTGGCCGAATGTTTGCATTTCCCTGAATGTTCATAGTTGTGTGTTTGTGTGCATTTGTCTTTGTGTTTCAGTGTGTCCTTTAGCGTATTAATGTGTGTATCTCTGCATCTGCATCTCTGAGCATTTGGGTTTCTGTTGTTTTGGGAGTGAATCCATTGACATGACGATCAGAATGTCCCTCCTCAATGTCACACTCTCTCTGCAACTCCCTCTCCTTCTGGAGTTTACAGTGATGTCATACCACCTTCTGCAAGCAGACCTCCGCCTCTGCACGAGAAGCAGCTTTGTTTGGAAAATGTATCAAAGACATTGAATCTCTCACATTTAAACTGAATTAGCTTCACTGCCACGTGCACTGCAATGAATGGAGTGTGAGTTTTGCAGTGTCTTCACATCTGGAAACATCTTAGCTAGGTACAATATCGTAAGTCTTTGGTACAAAATGAAAAGAATAATAAATGATATTCCAGCTGAAGATAAAAATGAAAATCAAAGAACATACATGATTTAAAGTCGCGTCACGACAGTCTGCGTCAGAACCGACTCGACTGACTGCATTGGACCCAGTCTCCAAAATGTGCCAGGCTCAGTCTCCAGAATACACTGGGCCCATACGACATACCGCACCAGGCACAGTCTCTTGACTGCACTGCGTCCAGTCTGTATACATTACCAGACTCAGAGTCCAGACCATAACGTGGAGAATCTCCACACCGAACCTGTTCTGTCCCCCAGACCACATTTGCCCAAGTCACCACTCCACGCTGGTCCCAGTCAGCAGACTGCACTAGGCCTTGTCTGCAGACCAAACCAGGCTCAGTCTCCAGACCGCACCAGGCCCAATCTCTTCGTGCTGACCAGATATCCACTCCAGGATAATAGATAAATTCACTGCCGTGGTCAGTATAGCAACCGGTGCTGAATAGATAGCTGGTCCTTGTTTACG
>NW_025155534.1:0-1445 GCF_004010195.1 Chiloscyllium plagiosum
TCACACAGATTGAATTCTTTGATACACTGTCCTACACACATTTGCTAACGAAGTTTGTGACAGAGGTGGCGTTCTTGTCCCGGTTTTTCTGCTGAGTGATTAAACATCAATCAGTGTACTAATTGCAAGCAGTCCCACAGACACTCTTCTATAGTCACGGATTGCATTGTAACTCCTTTTGTGAAGGCTCCACACGTTTTAGCTTGTGCATGTAAACTGGGAGAAGACTGATTGGATTGTAAGCAATCAACTGCGACATCTTTATCAGGTTGTCATCAGCCATAGGTACGCATCGTTCTAACTCTGGCATATACACCCACACTCGTCACTAAATAATAAATCATCTTGAGGTAATGTTAGACTGAGGGATTATTCCGTTCAAAAATGAAGTTACAGACTGTGTTTGTATATTCTACTTCCTCTCTGCTGTTGTCGACAGCACCACATTATTGTCAGAAATTCTCCAAACAAGGAAGGTCGGAGAGTTAGTTCACTGAAAGTATTTAGAGTATTTTTGACTTCGAAATGAATTGAGGGCAAAAAGAATTGATCATTGAAGGGAATTGAGAGTCATGGTTTGTTACAGATGTACAATATGAAAACAGACAATTCTACCCATGACGTACAAATTTCTTCAACTCAACGAGTCTCATGCACCCATTTTTGATCCACGTCCGTCTAACCCTTTCCTATCCATGTATCTGTCCAATTGTTTACTTTTACAATTGTAATTGTACTCGCCTCTACAACTTCCTAACAATGCTTGTTTTACATGGTTATCATCCTCTGTGTGAAGGAGTTGCAACTCAGATCCCTGTGAAATATTTACCTTAATCTTGTGGACTCCAGTTTTTGACTGCGCTACACTGGGGAAAAGACATTGACAACTCATCTTCTTTATGCTCCGCATGATTTAATAATCCTCAGTACGATCACACATCAGACTCAATGCAAGAGGGAACGAAGTCCCAGCCTTTCCTTGTTAACTCGACACCTTCAGGACCATAGTTTTCAATATGTTTGCACCATTCGCATTTCAATAGCGTTCTTTCCATAGCCAAGAGACCAGAATAGTTTGCAGAATTCCAAATGGCACACTACAGATGTCTTGTACAGCCGGAACACAACATCTCCACGCCTGTACTCAATGCTCTGGAGGATGAAGACAAGCATGCGAAATTCTGTCTTTACTGCTCTCTTTCCTTATGACTCCACTTGCAAGGAACAATGCGCCTTCATTCCTCGGTCTCTATGTTCGCCAAAACTCCCTCAGCCCGACCTATCATTAACTGCATCAATCCTGCCATAGTCTGTCTATCCAAACAACAAACACCTCACATTCATCTGCAGTAAACTGCATCTGCCATTCTTCGACCCACTGTCCCAATTGGCCAGATTGCTTTATACTCTTGCATAAAAGTTTCATTGTATACAACTATGTTGAT
>NW_025155535.1:0-1445 GCF_004010195.1 Chiloscyllium plagiosum
AACCCACACTGAATCCTTCGATTAGATTCCAGTCGGTAACTCACTACCGGGTATCTGTTATTCTGTATATAACCCACCCTGAACCCCTCGATTAGATTCCAGTCTGTAACTCACTCCCAGGGTATCTGTTATTCTGTATATAACCCACACTGAACCACTTGATTAGATTCCAGTCTGTGACTCACTCCCGGGTATCTTGTATTCTGTATATAACCCACCATGAACCCCTCGATTAGATTCCAGTCTGCAACTCACTACCGGGGTATCTGTTATTCTGTATATAACCCACCCTGAAACCTTCGATTAGATTCCAGTCTGTAACTCACTCCCGGGGTATCTGGTATTCTGTATATAACCCACCATGAACCCCTCGATTAGATTCCAATCTGTAACTCACTCCCGGGTATCTATTATTCTGTATATAACCCACCCTGAACCCCTCGATTAGATTCCTGTCTGTAACTCACTCACGGGGTATCTGTTATTCTGTATATAACCCACCCTGAAGCCCTCGATTAGATTCCAGTCTGTAACTCACTCCCGGGTCTCAGTTATTCTGTATATAACCCACCCTGAACCCCTCGATTAGATTCCAGTCTGTAACTCACTCCCGGGTATCTTTTATTCTGTATAAAACCCACCCTGAACCCCTCGATTAGATTCCAGTCTGTAACTCACTCACTGGGTATCTGTTATTCTCTATATAACCCACCCTGAACCACTCGATTAGATTCCAGTCTGTAACTCACTCCCGGATATCTGTTATTCTGTATATAAGCCACCCTGAACCCCTCGATTAGATTCCAGTCTGTAACTCACTCCCGGGTATCTGTTATTCTGTATATAACCCATCCTGAACCCCTCGATTAGATTCCAGTCTGCAACTCACTTCCGGGATATCTGTTATTCTGTATATAACACACCCTGAACCCCACGATTAGATTCCAGTTTGTAACTCACTCCCGGGGTATCTGTTATTCTGTATATAAACCACCCTGAACCCTCGATTAGTTTCCAGTCTGTACCTCACTCCCGGGTATCTGTTATTCCGTATATAACCCACCCTGAATCCCTCGATTAAATTCCCGTCTGGAACTCATTCCCGGGTATCTGCTATTCTGTATATAACCCACCCTGAACCCCTCGATTAGATTCCAGTCTGCATCTCATTCCCGGGGTATCTGCTATTCTGTATATAACCCACCCCAAACCACTCGATTATATTCCAGTCTGGAACTCACTCCCAGGGTATCTGTTATTCTGTATATAACCCACCCTGAGCCACTTGATTAGATTCCAGTGTATAACTCACTCCCGGGAATCTTGTATTCTGGATATAACCCACCCTGAACCCTTCGATTGGATTCCAGTCTGTAACTCACTCCTGGGGTATCTGTTATTCTGTATGTAATCCACCCTGAAGCCCTCGATTAGATTTCAGTCTG
>NW_025155536.1:0-1445 GCF_004010195.1 Chiloscyllium plagiosum
CAACATGTCATGCAAACGCATAGACTCAAAGCATGCACCAATAAAGGGAATATCATCAAGTGCCTTCTTCACTGCGCTGCCTACCTGTGATGGCACTTTCAAGGAACGGAGAACCTGCACCATAAGGTGCCTCACAGTCATCCTTGCATGACTGGCTGTGCGGAGTTTGTACATTCTCCCCGTGTCTGTAAGTTTCCTCCGGGTGCTATGTTTTCCTCCGACAGTATAACGATACATAGGTAAGGGTAGATTGGCCATCTAAATTGTGCATAATACCTTTGGATGTGAGGGCGAGGTGCATTAGCCATGGGAAATGCAGGCTGAGAGGGATAGGGTAGGGGTTTGTCCAGTGGGATACTGTTTAGAGGGACGGTGTGGTCTCGATGGGCCGAAAATCATGTTTCCTAACTGTAGGAATTCTATAATTTCTATGGACTTCTCTTTGATTGGCAACTTTCGACAGGATCCTACCTATATGTCTGGCCCTGATTTTTCTTGCCAAAATGAAACACCTCACATTTATCGAAAATAAACTCCATCTGCCACTCCTCAGCTCACCTAAGTTCCCATTATATTTTGAAAGATCATTCTTCACTGTCGACTACACCACCAAATTTGGAATTATTTACAAACGTACTGACAATACTTCATATACTCAAGTGCAAATGATTTGTATAAGTGACAAAAGACAGTGGACCCACTATTGATGTTTGCGAGTTGCACCACTGGTCACAGGTCTCCAAGTTTAATGAACAAATGCCAACTGTCACACCCTCTCTCCGATATTCAAAAAAACGTTTGGACCTAAATGGCGAGCTCTCCCTGGATTCCAGGCAGTCTAACCTTGCTAACCAGTCTACCATGTAGAACATTTGGGTTTTATTACTGAATTCCATATAGACAACATCCACTGTCCTGCCTTCATCAATCATCTTCTTCACTTCCTCAAAACATTCCACCGAGTCAGTGAGATGTGATCTCCAATGTAAAAAGCCCTCTTTAGTCTTTGTCTTTCCAAATGCATATACATCGTTTCCCTCAAAATCCCCTCCAACAATTTAGTCACCATTGACGCCAGGCTCACTGATCTATAGTTACCTGGGTTTTCCTTAAATTCTGAAATAATGACACTATGTTAGCAACCCTCCAGTCTTTTGCCACCTCACCTGTGGAAATCAATGTTTCAGATATATCAGCAAAAGGCTGAGCAATTTCTTTCCTAGCTTCCCACAATATTCTGCGATACAACTGATCAGGTCCCAGGGCTTTGTTCACCTTTATATGTTTTTAAATGTTCAACATCTCCTTGTAATATAGACACTTTTCAAGATATAACTATATATTTCTTCATTCGCTTGCTCTTGTAACCTCCTCCACATTAAATACTGAGGAGAAATACTTGTTTAGTATCCCTTTCATCTCCTATGGTTCCACACATAGGTAGC
>NW_025155537.1:0-1445 GCF_004010195.1 Chiloscyllium plagiosum
GAGGCAAAACTTAGCTAATTTCTGAAAATTGTAGGCCACAAACAGCTTTTGCTTTGAACCACTGGCTCCTTTTACGTTAAATGCTGAAAGACCTGCTAAATGGTCTCATCTCCCTGCCCCTTGTTCAACAACTATTTATCAATCTCAGCTTTAAAATGACCGACCCTCTCCTGGAAATGTTAGTTCTTGTTTTACACAGGGGTTTTCTGCATTTAAACGACATTTTGTGGGAGTGGTTTCCTCACGTCATTCCAGAATAATCTGACTGACTCTTTTGTCCTGAAGATTGTCTTCAGCTACAAAGTATTGCTTTATTTACTGAGTCAAATCGTCGATTTCGCTGCTCCTTGGATGCTGCCTGAACTGCTGTGCTCTTCCAGCACCACTAATCCAGAATCTGGTCTCCAGCATCTGCAGTCATTGTTTTGACCTCTGTATAAAAAGCCCCCAGACATACACAGCCTTTGATAGTCCAATGAATGGTTGTAACTTCTTCATATAATCTAATCACCGGATTCACAGAACGTACCAATCAGGTGCAGGAGAAGGCCATTTGATCCCTTAAGCCTTCAATAAGGTTAAAGCTGATCTGATAGAATATAGAACAGTACAGTGTCGGAAGAGGCGGCTTGGCCCACCATATCTGTGCTGACCAGATGCTGTTCAGAACCAATCCCATCTGCCTGACCTGGTCAATGTTTTTCATCTTTTTTGTCAAGATCTTTCAGGATTCTATATGTTTCTTACTCTACAAAACCCCTGTTTGTCCAACCTTTCCTTATAGAATGACAGTTGAAACTTTATTGCTGGAACAGCACAGCAGGTCAGGCAGCATCCAGGGAACAGGAGATTCGACGTTTCGGGCACAGGCCCTTCCTCAGGAACGGGCCTGTGCCCGAAACGTCGAATCTCCTGTTCACTGGATGCTGCCTGACCTGCTGTGCTGTTCCAGCAATAAAGTTTCAACTTTGATCTCCAGCACCTGCAGACCTCACTTTCTCCTTATAGAATGACAGCCCTATTCCAGTTGGGACTAGTTTTGTTTGGGATTATGGGTGACATGGACTGATCAGACTGAAGGGTCGGTTCATGTGCTGTATGACTCTATGACTCTCAAAGTCCAGGTATTAGTTGAGTAAATGTTCTTTGAACTGCCTCCCCTGCATTTACCTCCTTCCTTAAATAAGGTGACCAATGCTATACAGAGCACTCCAGATGTGGTCTCACATCTGCCCTGGAGCACAGCCTTTCTTATCGGGTATTCAATTCCCCTCATGATATTGGCAACACTCTATTAGCTTTTCTAACTACTTGCTGTAACTGCATACCATCATCTTGTGATTCATGCAGGAGGACACCCTGATCCCTCTGCATCTCAGAGCTCAAACGGTCAGTTAGAATCAAAATGTCAGTTCTTTTCTCTCCTTACAGATGCTGCCAGACCT
>NW_025155538.1:0-1445 GCF_004010195.1 Chiloscyllium plagiosum
CCTCGCTATACCCAACTCTGTGTGTGTGTGTGTGTGTGTGTGTGTGTGTGTGTGTGTGTGTGCCTGTGCAGCTGGTGCTGTCAGCTTGAATGGTGCTATGATCTACCCCCCTCTCCGCACCTCCTAGACTGAATCCCTTATGGTTTTCTCCCTCCACTGCCATCAATGCAGTAGAGTGTGAAGTCCAGCAGAGGAGGACATTGCATCACTTTAAACACCACAGAGTCTGCCAGATCCGCTGTGCACACGGATACGCACAGAGACACGCAGATATACAAAGATATGCATATAGATAAACAGGCACACATAGAGACTGGTGCGGTCACAAAGATACTAAAGCACACAGAGACAAATCCCGATACACTGATGCACTTGCACACACAGATATACAGGCATCAGTACAGACACACCACAAACACTGACACACTGACGTTTATACAGACATGCAGAATCTGCCAGTATTTATTTTTCGCGTGGTGACTTCCTCAATATTTCACTCGAGCGTGTGGTGTGTGCCAATATTTCTGTTGATCCCTAGGGATTCCTCTGCACCCTCACTATAGCTTCTACATCTTTCCTATAACAAGGCGACCAGAACCAAACACAATGTTCCAAGTGTGCTGTTACGACACAACAATGAACCCGTTTGTGAATTAAACCAAACACCCAGAAAAGCTTACCTTGCCTTATAATCTGTTAAAGCACCCATCCTTCTCCTCTAACCAAAATCAAATTACCTCTGTGCCACAGCATGGAAAGTTAACGAGTTTTTTTATTCCTTATTTTTTTTCCAGCAGTCTCTTTGGGAGTTTAGACTAGTGGGGATGGAGGTTAGGGCAGTTGAATGTTCCTCCTGCAGAATGTGGGAGGTAAGGGTCACCACCAGCGTCATTGCTGACTACATCTGCTGGAAGTGCACCTGATTCCAGCTCCTTGAAAACCGCGTTCGGGAACTGGAGCTGGAGCTGGATGAACTTCGAATCATTCGGGTGGCAGAGGGGATTATTGAGAGGAGTTACAGGGAGGTCGTCACTCCTAATGTACAAGAAAAAGGCAAATGGGTTACAGTTAGGGGACGGAAAGGGAACCGGCAGGCAGTGCAGAGATCCCCTGTGGCCATTCACCTCAACAATAAATATACCCTTTTGGATATATCGGGGGGGGTGGACTTACAAGGGTAGAGCAGTGGGCAGACGGCTCTGGCGCAGCGTCTGTCCCTGCTGCTCAGAAGGGAAAGGGGAAGAGGAGCAGAGCAGTAGTGATTGGGGACTCTATAGTTAGTGGGTCAGATAGGAGGTTCTGTCGGGACGAGAGAGACTCACGGTTGGTGTGTTGCCTCCCAGGTGCCAGAGTTTGTGATGTCTCGAATCGTGTTTTTGGGATACTTAAGGGGGAGACGGAACAGCCCCAAGTCGTGGTCCACATAGGCACCAACGACATAGGTA
>NW_025155539.1:0-1445 GCF_004010195.1 Chiloscyllium plagiosum
AGTTTGAAAGGATTAACCAAAGTAATTTTGAAAGATGAGTCAGGGTATTAAAAATAGAGCCACCTATGCCACTCTTAGACAGACTCATACTTTGGAGGAGTTCAAAAACTCACTTCCTGCAGTCGTGAGAACGCGTGGGGAAGAGCAGAGAGTTGAAATGGTACGATTCGAATCTGTAATGACTGAGGATCATCAGTTGGTCCATAAATCAAAGTTTGGCTTTTGGGAGGGCTTGAGGACAATGTGCAAGATCTTAAAATATATACCTGTGTGTAAGATTTATTGGCATAGGTCAGGATTAGCAGGTACAGAGGTTATAGCATTAAGACGTACAGGAAGATGTAAATCCTTTAAGCTGAGACATGAGGTGAAGTGAGAAGTGAAGATGATTATCCTAATTCCTACCTTGTCGATACACTCTACGTTCCCTTTCCCGTGTTCCCCTGTAACAGTTCAAAGCTTCAAAATATATTCTCCAATCGCTGTGTAATAGCCATGAGTGTCTGAATGGATTCATTCAGCTCCTGGTTTATACTCTCAATGGGCTGAATGTCCCCATGGTTTTCCTACATTATAGTCTCGATGGCCCTAATGTCCTGATTTACAGGTTCAAGATCTGCTTCTCCTCCTGCTGATAATACGGCAGAAGCCTGAGGGATTGTGGAATTTTCCTGTTGCTGTGCAAAATTTTGTGGGGCAGAAAGGTCTCTTCATATTCCTTCACAACAGGCTCGAGATACTGAACAATTACCTCCTGCATCCTTGAAATGGGATCGAAGAAGTGATTTGTCTTCTTCTGTTCCCGTACAACAGACTCATGGGTGAATTACCTCCAACTTTCCATAACACGTCTCAAATAATTTGATCTCCTTCTTTAATTCTCGTGCTGAAAGGCCTCCTGTTATTCTAGTGTACCAATCTCTTCCAGTTCCTGTGTTAGAGACTTGAGGAGCCTGAATAGACTGATCCTGTTGCTGCATAAAAGTATACTGGTGCCTCATGGCCTTCTCTGCGTGCAGTGTTATAGACTCGACGGGTGTATTGGCCTCATCCTGGAACTGTATATCAGGATTCAGGGGCTGAATAACCTTGTCCTGTTCTGGTGTAACAGGGTCGAAGTCCTGAATACCCTTCTGCTGACCCTGTGTTACAGGCTGGAGAAATGGAATTGGCTGTGTAATTGGTTTCTGTTGCTGACTCTTTCTAGTGTTCTATTAAAAAAATAAGGACACTTTTCATTCTTGTAAACTCTACTGCGTATTGGATCAACCTGATGATCCTTTCCATGTAAGTTAACCGCTTCATTGCAAGAATTAGATGGGGTAAGCATTTCTGATCTGCTTTCAAGATAGCAATATCCTTTCTGCAGTGAGGAGCCTAAATTTGTGCACACTACTCTACATGTGATCTGATTATAATCCTGTACAGTAACAGCAACACTTTAT
>NW_025155540.1:0-1446 GCF_004010195.1 Chiloscyllium plagiosum
GGAAGAGAGTCCTGGAGCAGTGCGAGGGGAAGGGAGTCCCGGAGCAGCATGTCCCGGAGCAGTGCAAGGGGAAGGGAGTCCTGGAGCAGCGCGAGGGGAAGGGAGTCCTGGAGCAGTGCGAGGGGAAGAGAGTCCTGGAGCAGTGCGAGGGGAAGGGAGTCCCGGAGCAGCATGTCCCGGAGCAACGCGGAGGTAAGCGAGTCTTGGAGCAGCACGAGGGGAGCGAGTCCCGGAGCAGTACGAGTGGAAGAGAGTCCTGAAGCAGCGCGAGGGAAAGGGAGTCCCGGAGCAGCGCGAGGTGCAGCGAATCCCGGAGCAGAGCATCCCAGAGCAACACGAGGGGAAGCGAGTCCCGGAGCAGTCTGAGGGGATGTGAGTCCCGGAGCAGTGTGAGGGGAAGCAAGTCCCGGAGCAGCGCAAGGGGGAGTGAGTCCTGGAGCACCACGAGGGGAAGTGAGTCCTGTGGCAGTGCGAGGGGAAGAGAGTCCCGGAGCAGCGCGAGGGGAAGTGAGTCCTGGAGCAGCGCGAGGGGAAGAGAGTCCCGGAGCACCACGAGGGGAAGTGAGTCCTGGAGCAGTGCTAGGGGAAGTGAGTCCCAGAGCAGCGCGAGGGGAAGTGAATCCCGGAGCAGCGCAAAGGTCAGTGAGTCTCAGAGCAGGGCAAGGGGAAGTGAGTCCCGGAGCAGCACGAGGGAAAGGGAGTCCCAGAGCAGCGCGAGGTGCAGCGAGTCCCGGAGCAGAGCATCCCAGAGCAACACGAGGAGAAGCGAGTCCCGGAGCAGTGTGAGGGGATGTGAGTCCCGGAGCAGCGTGAGGGGAAGCAAGTCCCGGAGCAGCGCGAGGGGGGAGTGAGTCCTGGAGCACCACGAGGGGAAGTGAGTCCTGGAGCAGTGCGAGGGGATGTGAGTCCCGGAGCAGTGTGAGGGGATGTGAGTCCCAGAGCAGCGCGAGGGGAAGTGAGTCCTGGAGCACCACGAGGGGAAGTGAGTCCTGTGGCAGTGCGAGGGGAAGAGAGTCCCAGAGCAGGGCGAGGGGAAGTGAGTCCTGGAGCAGCGCGAGGGGAAGAGAGTCCCGGAGCACCACAAGGGGAAGTGAGTCCTCGAGCAGTGCGAGGGGAAGTGAGTCCTGGAGCAGCGCGAGGGGAAGTGAATCCCGGAGCAGCGCAAAGGTCAGTGAGTCTCAGAGCAGGGCAAGGGGAAGTGAGTCCCGGAGCAGCGCGAGGGGAAGTGAGTCCTGGAGCACCACGAGGGGAAGTGAGTCCTGGTGCAGCACGAGGGGAATTGAGTCCCAGAGCAGCGTGAGGGGAAGTGAGTCCCGGTGCGCAGCACGAGGGGAAGTGAGTCCCGGTGCAGTGCGAGGAGAAGTGAGTCACGGAGCAGCACGTCCCGGAGCAGGGCGAGGGGAAGTGAGTCCCAGAGCAGGGCAAGGTGAAGTGAGTCCCAGAGCA
>NW_025155541.1:0-1446 GCF_004010195.1 Chiloscyllium plagiosum
AGAGAACACTGCTCCAAACTTCAAAAGGCACATGACATCAGGGTAAAAATACACAAATGCCCTGATTTCCACTTACTGTCATCTCTCATCTGCTGAATCAATGTTCTTTCAGAAATAACTCTACAGAGGCCAGTATCCCATCACCAAGTCAGTATTTATTTACATGTGGAGCCCTTGACACTGATCCAGCTTCCTCAGAGCCAGCTCTGTGAACAAAACCTCTGACATTCCTTTTAAAAAAACCCAGAAATAACTGAACAGAGGCCAGTATCCCATCACCGAATCACTTCATTTACAGGTGGAGAGTCCTTGACACTGATCCAGCTCTCAGAGTCAACAGAACCTCTGACACACCTGTTTTTTTTTATTTTATTGTATTTTATTTTATTACACACCAATCAGGGAACTCATTGTCTAAGGTCTGCCTGCATGACCTCATTTCAATCATTATACTTTCATACTGAACTGAAAACGGCAAGGGCCTGAATGCACTTTAATGGATTTAGTCCTCCAGTGGTACAAATACTGACTGAGCAAAAGGAATGTAGTGCACCAATACTTTTACACCTTCATGTGTACTTTGATCTTGCAGCCATGCACCTCAGAGAGAACACTGCTCCAAACTTCAAAAGGCACATTCCGGAATCTCAAAAGAAAATAACTGGCAGCTTGGGCCTTGGATGGTGAGGGAAAGAGGGAAAAAGACTTATTCGGACTCAAAACTTTACTGGTCACAAATGGACTTTGGCCATTATTAATGGGAGTGATTCCTACACAGTTCTTGTACAGGCCAAGTCTTTTCTTCATTCTGAGGACACCAACATTGTGTAGGGTAAAACTTGCATCTGAACTCTGAATTTAAAATAATTCTAAATAAGATGCTGCAATACATAAAAGCAGCATCAAGCATAAGCTATACAATGGTTTAGTGCACAAATCATCCTGTCTTACAATGTATAAAATTAGGTAAACTCCTGAAAACATGTGCATGACATCACAATGGTCAGTATTCCAGGTATCCAGTAGTAAAGCAAGATACTTTCGTAGATACTTAAACCCTACATTTCCATTATTTCTTAGAGACGGTTATGACTAGCATGAGTCCATCCAGGCTGCCCCCATGCCAAATCCTGGACTTGATAAATATTGCACCCCAGCACTAGAATAACATTCTATATTAGATCAGAATTAATTTCCTTGAATCCCTTAAATTTTAAGTAACACTGCTTTGTGTTTGTATTCAAATATGACCATAAATTAATTTACAGTAATGTTTTGGATATCAACTCCTCAGTTTAAACATGGTTTCCTTGTCATATTTATATCATATACTTAAATCTTTATCGTGCTCAATGTACCATAGTTCATAATGTGATGATGCAGCTCCTTTAACAAGTTAATGCTGTCCTTGGCTTTTTCCAACTCCCCACCCCACCCCATCCCATT
>NW_025155542.1:0-1446 GCF_004010195.1 Chiloscyllium plagiosum
GGGACTTTTAAAGGTCCAATTTGTAACTAAATCTTGGCCGGACATACAAAAGAAATTACAGAAATTAGAAGGCTGGAGTGAAAAACAGATAGAAGATCTGTTATATGAGGCACAGAAAGTGTGTGTGAGAAGGGAAGTGGAGAAACAAAAACAAAAAGCTAAAATAATGGTTGCAGCAGTTGAAGAAATTACAACGAGAAAGTTAGAATCAGAGAACAGAGGAGGACAAGAGAGACAGAGAGCAGATGGTAGGGGAAGGAAGCAACTGGCAGGATGTTATTACTGCGGAAAAACAGGACATTTTAAAAGACAATGTCCAAGGTTCGGACGACAAAGAAGCGGTATCATTGATGATTTTCGATGAAGATTAGGGGAGTCAGGGGTTCCCTCCTCCTGTGACCCACCGGGAACCCTTGATAAAGTTAAAGGTGGGACCTGAAGGAGAGGAAACAGTGTTTTTAGTGGATACGGGAGCAGCACGATCATCCCTAAACTTTAGACCTAGCGGTGTTAAATTAATTAACAAAGGTCTCAAGGTTTCTGGAGTAAAAGGCAAAGAATTCTTAAATCAGAATGCAGGACAATGGCTCACAGACTCGAGGATCTTGAAATATGAGACAATCCTAGGAGAACAGGATGACCTTGTGTTAGTCACAGACAGTTGCTTGAATCTAGCTGCATTTCTGTGGCGGAGAGAGGGGGGTGGCCCCTGTCAATCCAGAACATGACAGCTTTGATATTACTGAATATCAGACTAAAGTGCGAATGAACGTAAGAGACGTACTGTTGCATGCGGGAGCTCGGTTGTTTATCGATGGGTCCTCCCGGCTGATTGAGGGTAAAAAGCACAATGAATATACTGTAGTAGACGGGATAGAGGGAAGCATTATCGAGGCTGAAAGACTGCCTAACGGCTGGTCAGAGTTCAATGATAAGTTTTTAAAGAACTATACTGTGGCGCTCGGCTCTTCTTTGTCTATTCTTAGGAGTAAAGGCCTGTTGGTACAGACATCGCCACTCAAGTTTGCAGTACATCGAATACAACTGGGTGATTGGGTCCTGATCAAGACCTGGAAAGATACCAAACTGCACCCGAGCTGGGAGGGACCATTCCTAACCCTCCTGACTAGTGAAACTGCTATTCGGACTGCTGAGAAAGGGTGGAGTCATCACACTCACGTTAAAGGTCCTGTGAACGCCCCAAAGGCGGAGTGGCACGCTCATCCTACAGACAACCCTCTGAAAGTTAAGGAAGAAAGAATGAACGGAGACAAAAGACTCTTCTAACGTTTGCTTATAGGCAGGGTTCAGAGATGGGAAGATACTGGTATAGTATTGTAATGTTAGTAGTACTAACTATTCAAGGAAATGCGAAAAATCACTTCACTACGCTGTGCCAGAATTATGCTAAATAAGAGGGACTTGCCGACTGTTGGGTCTGTGCAG
>NW_025155543.1:0-1446 GCF_004010195.1 Chiloscyllium plagiosum
ATCAAAGGGCAATGCTGTGTGATCAAACAGTGAAGGGGAGGTCAGGGATTAAATCAAAATCTTCTGGTTATATTTTTTTGAGCATTTCAGCGATGGAGAGAGCTGCTGGATAAGCTCGGGGTGTTTTCTTTGGAAGAGGGAAGATTGAGGGGGAACCTGATAGAGGGGCAGAAGATGATGAGGGGCATGGATGGGGGAGGGGGGTAGAATAATGAAATAACCCCACAGAGGTTGGTATCCAGTCACCAAGCCCCCCCCTTTATATACACGGGGAGAGTCCCTGACACTGACCCAGCTCCCTCAAGGGTCAGATCTCAGAGTGAACAGACCCTCTGAGACTCCTGTTCTTTTTTTTTGCAGTAGTGCTTATTTTTTCCCCAGGACCATGTGTGTGTGCAGGTGTGAGACACAGTGAAAGACACAAGGTGCACGAATCTTTATTCAAATTTCCACCACCAGGAAGAAAGGAAACACCCGAGTGGCCAGTGACAAGCAGTGCCCTTGACATCAATGCTGTGTGAGCAGACATAGAAGGGGAAGGCAGGGATTAAATCAAAATCTTCTGGTTAATACTGCGGTAGTGCTTATTTTTCCCCCAATCAAAATCTTCTGGTTAATACTGCGGTAGTGCTTATTTTTCCCCCAGCACCCATGTTGTGTGTATGCAGGTGTGAGACACAGTGAAAGACACAAGGTGCACGAATCTTTATTCAGTTTCCACCACCTGGAAGAACGGAAACACCCGAGTGGCCCGTGACAAGCAGTGCCCTTCACATCAAAGGGCAATGCTGTGTGATCAAACAGTGAAGGGGAGGGCAGGGATTAAATCAAAATCTTATGTTTTTTGTCCTTTTTTGTCCTTTTTTAAATTTTTTTTCCACCCCCACACGATCGCCTAACTGTGGTAGTACTTATTTTTTTCCCCAGCACCCATGTTGTGTGTGTGTAGGTATGAGACACAGTGAAAGACACAAGGTGCACAAATATTTATTCAAATTTCCACCACCAGGGAGAAAAGAAACACCCGAGTGGCAAAGGGCAATGCTGTGTGAGCAGACAGTGAAGGGGAGGGTAGGGATTAAATCAAAATCTTCTGGTTATATATATTTTTTCCTCTTTTTTTTCTATTACCCCCACACTACCACCTAACTGCGGTAGTGCTTATTTTTTTCCCCAGCACCCATGTTGCGTGTGTGCAGGTGTGAGACACAATGAGAGACACAAGGTGCACGAATCTTTATTCAGTTTCCACCACCAGGAAGAAAAGAAACACCCAAGTGGCCAGTGACAAGCAGTGCCCTTGACATCAAAGGGCAGTGCTGTGTGATCAAAACAGTGAAGGGGAGGGGAGGGACTAAATCAAAATAGAGTTGGACACTCCCCTCTTTTTTTTTTGGAAAACACCCAGGTGGTCAGTGACAAACACTGCCCTTCACATCAAGGGGC
>NW_025155544.1:0-1446 GCF_004010195.1 Chiloscyllium plagiosum
ATTCCTGAAGAAGGGCTAATGCCCGAAATGTCGATTCTCCTGTTCCCTAGTAATTTATTAAACAATGACCACGTGTAGCCTGTCCACAAAAGGAGGAATAAATTAAACCCAGCCATGATGGCACAGTGGTTAGCACTGCTGCCTCACTGCGCCAGGGACCCGGGTTCAATTCCAGCCTTGGCTGACTATCTATGGAGTTTACACATTCTCCCTGTGTCTGCATGGGTTTCATCTGGGTGTTCAGGTTTCCTGACACAGTCCAAAGATGTGCAGCTTAGGTGGATCGGCTATGCTAAATTGCCTGTAGTGTGTAGGATAGATGGGTTAGCCAGGGGGAATGCAGGGTTACAGGGATAAGTTTGGGGCGTGGATCTGGGCAGGATGCTCTTCAGAGAGTTGGCGTGGGCTTGATGGGCCAATGGCCTGCTTCCACACTGTAAGGATTCTATGAAATAACTGATGTATTAGTCTCCTGTCTATGATCAGAAAGTGTGATTGACAGCACATTGATCAGCAATTACCTGCCCCACTGCCAGGTGCCTGTTGCTCTCACGGTGGTCTCCTGGTCAATACCTAGGCTTTAACCAAACTTTGAAACAAATAGTTGGTCATTTATCTAACTGCTGTTTGTGGGACCTCTGGAACTGGTTGATCAATGTAGCAAGTAAGTAAATATTAGCTGCGAGGTGCTTTCATTGATCTGGGGGACGCTGTTATTTTCATTTCTAAAAGCACCAGGAAAAGTATCTACGTTGCAGAAACAGTCCCAGGCAAAACTGAAGCTTCCCAGGAAGGCAGCAATGCAGCAAGAGTTACTAATTAATTTGCAAACTTGTGCAATGCAATATTACTCAGTATGAGAGCCAGTACTGACACTAACCTACAGACAGCAAAACGTTCCATTGCAATGGGAAAGGGAGCTTCTTACTCAGCAATCTCTGCGTGACAAACACCCCACTGGTACCTGCAGAGGTTTTATCAAGAAAAGTAAAGTTTAAAACCATGAACTCAGGGTCCTCAAGTGCGACATCGTGAAGTTTCAAAATTGCATAATTACCTAATATAAATGTGCCGATGCCCTTCATGAATGCGTGCGACTGGCAAGCAGCATATTCCTGAAGAGCCTGCAGACGAAAGGAGGGGTGTTATTAGCTGGAGGTACAGTGAGAGAGCCTGGAGTCACACACCGCAAAATAACTACAGACCCACAGCGCAAGCAGCAGCTCACACAAAATGCTGCACCAGCCCAGCTCACCCTCCACAGGTTACCATGCAAGACCCCTGCTGTGGGGTCTGTCAAGCCTCCCCTGACCAGGCTGGCCGGAGGGGAGGGGAGGGGAGGGGGGTCTTTACCGGGTGCTTCGCGGCCACCGAGTCCTCCAGCCGGCGGACACCCAGATTCACCATCTCCCGGTCCCAGCGAGAGAGACTAATCCCGGCCTGGAA
>NW_025155545.1:0-1446 GCF_004010195.1 Chiloscyllium plagiosum
TGCGAGTGATGAAAGAGGCATTTACCAAACCCCTTCCGATCCAACAGATTCTAAGCTGATCTGAAAGTAGATCGAATTCACTCCTGATAAAAGCGAGGAAAGTGTGAGAGAGGCAAAGCAACAAAGTTTAAAGGTGCGGGTTGTCTGGTCTGCAGAACAAGCTGCACAAAGTCTTGGGGGAGATGGAGCATTAATGCATTATTACGAACAGTGTGGTTGTCTTCAACTGGAGGTAAATAGGTCGTGATCGTGTATGACTCAAATTGCTTGCACGAGTAAAGAACTGAAGGAAAATATGCCCCGGAATGGGTGTTTCAACAAATTAATACTTTCATGTTGAGAAATATTATGAACATCGAATAAATTGCAGAAATGTTGTGGTTGACATGTAAAGAGGAACCGATTCCACCAGAAGTAGGGACTGAGACGAAATAAGGATAAATAACAATGAAAAGGAAGTAGAGTTTCAGATATTTTGTGGACTAGAGAGAAGATTAAAACAGAAAGAAGTGTCACTGATGGAAAGTGAAATTCAATCAGATCAAAATGCAATGATACACAGAAAGGAAGCAAAGTCAGCGATAAAGATGAAATATTGAATGAATGTGTATCAGAGTAGAAATGTGTTTGGATGAAATGAGAGAATTAATTTGAAAATGAGAGCCCAGGAAAGACAAAAACTAGGTTGGCTTGAAGCTCTAGATACAGTAACTTAAAAAATAATGATCAAGATATGGAGAAAAATGCAGCAGAAATAGAAATAGGGATATTTTTTTCTTCAAGGAACCAGCGTTTACTGGAGAAGGCAACAAAGAGTCTGAGGGCTGTAAGGGCTCCAGGGCATTGCAGTAGTTGTGACAGTATTAAGGGATGTAGAAACTTAGAGAGGCAGGGAGACACTAAGTGACTGTTAAGGTTTACTGTGATTGCGCCTGTTGAAATGTTAGACGGATGGAGTGCTTCTGGATAGACAGATGCAGGAAGAAGAGCCTTCGTAGGCGCTGGCGAAAGTTAGAGTTTTACAGACTGTTGCATAGTTAGAGTAGATTTCACTGACATGATATATCAGAGGAGCTGGCTGAGGTGATCGTGATGAAGGAATTGTTCCAAGCGCTGGAAGATTTTACATGGATCATGCATAATGTTCTGTTTGGACTATTCCTTGAAAACTTCACCTTTTTATTTTCAGAGAAAAGACACGCTTTGGAGTCTGGAGACAGAACTGTGCAATACTGTAGCACCTGGATCAGTAAAAGACTCCTGAAGAATGCCGGGCTGTGGAACGTTATGGAAAAACTTTATGGAGTTGGAGCGATGGAAGAAAGATGCATAAAAACGGAGGATTGCAGGATTTGGAACAGGTTGCAGATATGGGATTGAATGAGGTTACAGGCACTGAGTGAAAACAGATGCGATGTGCTGGAGCAATTGGAAGACATTTCAGTT
>NW_025155546.1:0-1446 GCF_004010195.1 Chiloscyllium plagiosum
ACCCGACCCATTGTTTTTCTCACGGATCCCCTTGCCCACCCTTTCCTACTACTCCTTCCACCCAGTATCAGCAACATTTTAAAGACGTTTACTTATTTCATACATACTATGTCGCTTTTGTCAGAACATTCAGTAATTTGAGAACTGGAATTAAATTGAGATACAGAACAGCCAGTGTACGAACCTCAACAATTTCTTTGCACCTCCTCGAACTGCTGAAGTTCGTATGCTAAAATTACGCCCCGATTGCTGTTTGGTAAGTATTTACAGGATTATTTTTAAAATCTAGATAATGTGTTACTGATATTTGTGTCAGTTAAAAACAATTGGTTTTTATATCCCACCTTTAACAGAATGGAGGGATGAAAAATTTAAACAGGACTGGCTTGTTGTGATGTTTGATCCTTCTCCCGAATTCAGTCTGATCTTGGCTGATCATTCCGCGCAGTAACCTGCAAACTCTTTAGGCCTACACTTTTTGATCCCTCTTGCACTCAAAATTACAGATATCTTCATCTTGTCAACATTCCACGTTCTGGCTTTAATTACTTTCTGTGGCAGCAAATTTCACTGAGTAACCAGTATTTGGTTAAAAAAAAAAACCCTCATCTCAGTCTTAAATGGACTACCCCATATTATTAGGAGTGAAGCCACCTCCACACCCTCTATGGTTTGGACGCCCTGGTCATTGAAAGCATCCTTCCTGCATTTACCTTATTCGTACCATTTAGAATTTTATTCTTTTCCGTGTCATCCAACTTCATCATTCTAAACTTGAGTGATTTTCATCCTAACGAATCCTCACACATCAGTCCTGCTACCCCATGAATCAGTCTGGTAAACCTTTGCTGTGCATTCTCTGCATGGAGAATATTCTTTCTCAGATAAGTGCACACAACACTCTAGGTTGTGGTGTCAACAAGACCCTGCACAATTTAAGCAAGTCTTGAATGCTCCTTTGTTCAAATCCTCTCAGTACAAAGGCTAACACACCTGCTGCTGCGCCTGCATGCTTATGTTCAGGGATTTGTGTCCAAGAAGACGAGATCTCCTTTCCTAGTTTACTTTCGTAAATTTATATTGTTTCTGTCCAATCTAATTCCTGTTTTCTAGTGTTAGGCTAACTTTTCTGTCATTCCATGTTTTCTCGCTACTTCCTCTTATAAATATTGGGGTCACATTAACTGACCTCCACTCCATAGATATCGTTTCAGATTCGATAGAATATTGAAATATGACAATTAATTTACTCTAGTTAGACTCCGCACTCAAGTTACAGAAAGCATTCACTGCATTTAGGGTGGCTTGAAGTACACTGGTGTTTGATTCGCAGTTGGTGGAATTTATTGTCTTTTCATCTCATCAATTTCCACAAACCAACTCCCTGATAATACTGTTTTCCTTCAGTTCCTCCCTCTCCTTTTCTTCCCAACATTTTAGGAATAT
>NW_025155547.1:0-1446 GCF_004010195.1 Chiloscyllium plagiosum
TGGTAAAGCACAGCAGGTCAGGCAGCATCCAAGTAAATACCCTGGAAGGTCTAAGGGCTATCAAAGGAGCCAATATCACCTGGCATGTTGACCAGGAAGCAGTTCCATGATTCTGCACGACCTGGTTGGTGCCATTTGCATTACAGGTAAAGGTAGAGGCAGAAATCAGAGGATGGAAAACGCAGGAATCCTGAAACCAGTCCAGTTGCAGAATAGGTAGACTGGTCATACCAATTGTGAAGCCTGATGGGTCAGTTCACCTTTGTGGGGATTTTAAACATTTGGTAAACTGCTTTTCGCACCTGGATAAATACCCAATTTCTCCCATAGTGGATTTATAGGCAAAGCTAGGAGGAGGAAGATGGGTGGGAGACATGAAAGTAGTGTTTCAGGTAAAGCAACTGCCCAGATATATTACCTCACTTACTCAGCTGTCCCGTGTCCGCTCCTGCTCAGCATGCACTCTGCCCAATTCACGAGGTAAGTTTTTATAGGATTACTTTACCTTTCCAGCAGACCCTGGTCCTCGTTCTCACTGCTCCCGCTGCAAAAATGGAGGCCACAGATCAGGGGACTGCTGGGAAGGTAAATTAAATTTTATTCACGTTTTTGGATCATTGGAATCTTCTTGAGGTAGAAGTGGCCTGTACAAGAAGGACAGATTGCACCTAAATTGGAAGGGGACTAATATACTGGCAGGGAGACTTGCTAGCGCTGCTCGGGAGGATTTAAACTAGTAAGGTAGGGGGTGGGACCCATGGAGATAGTGAGGAAAGAGATCAATCTGAGACTGGTACAATTGAGAAAAGAAGCGAGTCAAACTGTCAGGGCAGGCAGGAACAAGGTAGGAATAATAAATTAAACTGCATTTATTTCAATGCAAGGAGCCTAACAGGGAAGGCAGATGAACTCAGGGCATGGTTAGGAACATGGGACTGGGATATCACAGCAATTTCAGAAACATGGCTTAGGGATGGGCAGGACTGGCAGCTTAATGTTCCAGAATACAAATGCTACAGGAAGGATAGGAAAGGAGGCAAGAGAGGAGGGGGAGTGGCATTTTTGATAAGGGATACCATTGCAGCTGTACTGAGGGAGGATTTTCCCAGAAATACATCCAGGGAAGTTATTTGGGTGGAACTGAGAAATAAGAAAGGGATCATCACCTTATTGAGATTGTATTATAGACCCCCCAATAGTCAGAGGGAAATTGAGAAACAAAGTTGTAAGGAGATCTCAGCTATCTGTAAGAATAATAGGGTGGTTATGGTAGGGGATTTTAACTTCCCAAACATAGACTAGGACTGCCATAGTGTTAAGGATTTTGATGGAGAGGAATTTAAGTGTGCACAAGAAAATTTTCTGATTCAGTATGTAGAAGTACCTACTAGAGAAGGTGCAAAACTTGACATGCTCTTGGGAAATAAGGCAGGGCAGGTGACTGAG
>NW_025155548.1:0-1446 GCF_004010195.1 Chiloscyllium plagiosum
CAATGTACAAGGAGACCTCACATGATCCAATTTAGGAGAGGATGACATTACTGTGTGATTCAGCTCAAAAAGGGAGAAAATGTCATCTACCCGAGAAGGAATGGCCTATTGCACTCTCTCTCCTTCATTATTCCTCTTCACAGCAATGTGTGCGAGCTAAAAAAAAAACTGTACAGTCATCGTTACCATTCTTATTTTTATGGAATCACTGCAGTGTTGAAACAGGCTCTTCGGCCCAACAAGTCCATACCAACCTTCCCAACCCATTCCCTTATATTTACCCCTGACTAATTCACCTAACCTAGAAATCCCCGAACACTATAGACAATTTAGCATTACCAATCCACCGAACCTACACAGTTTGTGGGAGGAAACTGGATCACCCCTTAGAAGCTCATACAGAAAAGTGGAGAATGTGTAAACTCCACACAGTCACCCAAGGCTGGAATCGAACCCAAGTCCCTAGTGCTGTGAGGCAACAGTGCTAACGACCGTGCTGCCCCTTTGGGTGATCACTGACCAGAATTCACTGGAATCTCCTCACTGCCTAAAGGGAATTAAGCCAACTCCAACTGTCCCAGGATGGAATCCCATTGCTAGCAGCTGTGTGAGTACAATATCTTCAGAAGCAGAATAGCGTTTTGGACAATCTCACAATTTTCCCTTTTGTCATGAGTTCCAATAATATCTGGACAAAGTTCTTTCAAGGTAGGTGTGTGTGTGTGTGTGTGTGTGTTTTTAGAAAGGGAAATATTGATTATATATTTCCAATACCCAAATAGTTTGCCATTCATCTTTCCATCATAGTTTGAATAACATTGCTCTGGACCATAAACGTGCGATTTGAGCAGATTAAAGAAACTAGTCTGACTTGTTCCTAAAACTGACCCTGACTCAGTCTGAGACCGATATCATCGGCCATCTCACCAACCTGGTTACATTTAACATTTGTTGTGAGCAGTGCAGGAGTGGGACTAGAAAAGAAAATAGTGATGCACAAAGCTGGTGAGCCTGATGTTGGTGGTGGGTAAGTTGTTGGAGGGGATTCTGAGGGATAGAATTTACATACATTTGGGAAGGCAAGGGCTGATCGGGGTAGTCAACGTGTCTTTCTGCATGGGAAATCAGTTTGGTGGACATTGTCTATACGGACTTCGGCAAGGTGTTCATTTAAAAAACAAAGAGCAAAGAAAATTTACAGCCCAGAAACAGGCCCTTCAGCCCTCCAAGCCTGAGCCGATCCAAATGTACTGTCTAAACCTGTCACCCAATTCCTAAGTATCTGTATCCCACTGCTCCCCACCTACTCATGCATCTGTCCAGACGCATCTTAAATGAATCTACCGTGCCTGCCTCTACCACCTCTGCTAGCAACGCGTTCCAAACGCCCACCACCCTCTGTGTGAAGTACTAACTGCGTATATCCTCCTTAAACATTCCACCACT
>NW_025155549.1:0-1446 GCF_004010195.1 Chiloscyllium plagiosum
TGGACAAGAAATCAAAAATTTGCAGTTTTGCTACCGGGGATAAAGTATGTATGCTACTTCCACTTATGCGTGAATCTTGAAAAGCAAGTACTGGTGAAACTTATCAAATGAGAAAGTATACTGAGTGAGGATAACTACTTGGTAGGGATTCCAGACAGAAAGAAATCTCACAGAGTATGTCATGTGAATATGCTCAAAAGTTATTTTGACAGGGAAGGAGAGCAACGGTAATGATTACAGCACAGAAGGAAGACCCAAGTTCAGAGGATTCGGAATTGGACATTCCTCAAATGAAAGTGGACAAGGAGGAAGTTGTCTAAAATTTGGATAAATTATTGGAGAGTAACCTTCCTGAGGAAAAAAAAAACGAAATGACCTGAAAGAGTTATTAGTATTATATGGGGAGATATGCGAAAATTAGATGGGATATACTATCTAATTGTGCATAATGTAGAGAAAGGACATGCTGTTCCAATTAAGCAGCATTCTTATAGGCATAATCCTCTGAAGTTGGTTCAGGTTCAGAAGGGGATTGAACACATGCTCCAAGATGTCATAATCGAACTGAGCTCCACTGACTGGAACTCACCCAACGGTAATGTTTGAATTATCACAAAGTCAATGCTGTTTAAAAAAAAAATGCATATCCAATTCCGCAGTTGGAAGGCTGCAGAGGGGAGGAAGGTGGGGCAAGCAACTTATATTTGGCATGAAAAACGTGCCGGCCAAATTCCAGAGACTAACCAATAATTTGCCAGATTATCCAAAATGTGCTGCACATTGATGACCTGGCGAAGTTTAGTCACTCATGGAAGCATTTTTCAGACTTGTTTAATGTATCTTGGAAGGCAGGCTTGGAGGTAAACCGAGCGAAAAGTCAATTTGCCAATACCCAAGTCAATGTTGCCGTGAGATATAAAAGTGTAGGAATTTAGGAATTTGGGGAATTTTCCACACAGTCGACAAGAGGAGCTGCCCTATGCTTCCTGCGATTGAGTGGAATTTATCGAAAGTTTGTGCCTAATTTTAGCAGTATGGCTGCTCCGCTCACTGAAATGCTCAAGAAAGGCAAGAAACGTCGGGAAACACACTGTGAAAAGGCATTTGACAGCACGCAAAATGTGTTACCCACTGTCCGGTATCAGTTAGATCTGATTAAGCAGAGCCTTTCAAGGTGGCTATAAATGCGAGCGATGCAGGAAAACGATGAGAAGATAGAAAGACGTATTGGTATTTATCCAGCAAGTTAAACGTTTATTGGTAGAAATATTCAACAGCTGAGAAAGAGACTTTGAACTTCATGTTGGCACGACAACATTTCAGTTTTTTATATTACCAACAGCACATCTGAGACAACTGTAAGTACTGATCACAAGCCAATTAAGCTTTTGGAGAAATTTAAGGACAAAAATACTAGTCTGTTCAGCTCGAGCCTGTAGTTTTAGC
>NW_025155550.1:0-1446 GCF_004010195.1 Chiloscyllium plagiosum
GAACAGCAGTCCCTGTGTATATGATAGTGAACATCAGTCCCTGTGTATATTATAGAGAACAGCAGTCCCTGTGTATATTATAGAGAACAGCAGTCCCTGTGTATAGGAAGAGAACAGCAGTCCCTGTGTATATTATAGAGAACAGCAGTTCTTGTGTATATTTTCGAGAACAGCAGTGCCTGTGTATATATATAGAGAACAGCAATCCGTTTGTATATTATAGAGTACAGCAGTCCCGATGTGTATTATCGAGAACAGCAGTCCCTGTGTATATTATCGAGAACAGCATTCCCTCTGTGTATTATCGAGAACAGCAGACCCTGTGTATATTTCTTGAGAACAGCAGTCCCTATTTGTATTATCGAGAACAGCAGTCCCTGTGTGTATTATAGAGAACAACAGTCCTTGTGTGTATCATAGAGAACAACACTCCCTGTGCATATTATAGAGAACAGCAATCCCTGTGTGTATTATAGTGAACAGCAGTCCCTGAGTATATTATAGTGAACAGCAGTCCCTGTGTGTATTATGTTGAACAGCAGTCCCTGTGTGTATTATAGTGAACCGTAGTCCCTGTGTACATTATAGAGAACAGCAGGCCCTGTGTGTATTACAATGAACAGCAGTCGCTGTGTATATTATAGTGAACAGCAGTCCCTGTGTATATTATAGAGAACAACAGTCCCTGTGTAAATTATAGAGAACAGCAGTTCCTGTGTATATTATAGTGAACAGCAGTCCCTGAGTATATTATACTGAACAGCGGTCCCTGTGTGTATTATGGTGATCAGCAGTCGCTGTGTATATTATAGTGAACAGCAGTCCCTTTGTGTATTATGGAGAACAGCAGACACTGTGTAAATGATAGTGAACAGCAGTCCGTGTGTATAATATCGTGAACAGCAGTTCTTGTGTATTATAGGGAACAGCAGTCCCTGTGTGTATTATAGAGAACAGCAGTTCTTGTGTATATTTTCGAGAACAGCAGTCCCTGTGTATATTCTCGAGAACAGCAGTCCCTGTGTATATTATAGAGTACAGCAGTCCCTAGGTGTATTATCGAGAACAGCAGTCCATGTGTATATTATCGAGAACAGCAGTCCCTCTGTGTATTATCGAGAGCAGCAGACCCTGTGTATATTATAAAGAACAGCAGTCCTTATGTGTATTATCGAGAACAGCAGTCCCTGTGTATATATATAGAGAACAGCAGTCCGTTTGTATATTATAGAGTACAGCAGTCCCGATGTGTATTATCGAGAACAGCAGTCCCTGTGTATATTATCGAGAACAGCATTCCCTCTGTGTATTATCGAGAACAGCAGACCCTGTGTATATTATAGAGAACAGCAGTCCCTATTTGTATTATCGAGAACAGCAGTCCCTGTGTATATTATAGAGAACAGCAGTCCCTGTGTGTATCGTAGAGAACAACACTCCCTGTGC
>NW_025155551.1:0-1446 GCF_004010195.1 Chiloscyllium plagiosum
CAGCCCTCCACCACCACGCTCTGTCTTCTATTTTTGAGTCAGTTCTGTATCCAAATGACTAGTTCTCCCTATATTCCATATGATTTAAGGCTTGCTAACCAGTCTACCATGAGGAACCTTGTTGAATGCCCTACTGAAGTCCATATAGATCATGTCCACCACTTTGCCCTCATCAATCTTGTTACTTCTTCAAAAAACTCAACCAAGTCAGTGAGACATGACTTCTCAAAGCACAAAGCCATGTTGACAATCCCTAATAGTCTTTGCCTTACTAAATAATGTAAAATCTGTCCCTCAAGATTCCCACCATCAACCTGCCCACCACCAATATCAGGCTCACCTGTCAATAGTTCCCTGGCTTTTTCTTACCACCTTTCTTAAATAGTGCCATCACGTTCGCCAACCTCTAGTCTTCCAATACCTCACCTGTGGCTTTTGATTATACCAGTATCTCAGTAATGGGAGCAGCATTCCCTGGATTCCCACCGAACTCTAGGTACACCTGATCAGGTCCCGGGGATTTATAAACCTTTGCGTGTTTTAAGATGTCCAGTACCACTACTCCGTAACACAGGTATTTTTCAAGACATCACTATTTATTTCCACACATTCTCTATCATCGATACCCTTCTCCACAGAAAACACTGATGGAAAATACTCGTTTAGTATCTCCCCCATATCCTGTGGTTCCACACATAGGTTGTTTTGCTGATCTTTAAGGGGGCTTATTCTTGCCCTCATCACCCTTTTGTCCTTAATGTAAAATCCTTTTAGATTCTCCTTAACCTTATTTGCCAAAGCTATCTCATGTTCCCTTTTTGCCCTCCTGATTTCTCTCTTAAGTATACTCCTACTGCCCTTACACTTTCCCAGGGATTCACTCGATCTCCACTGGCTATACCAGACAAATGTTTCCCTCTTATTCTTAACTAAAACCTCAATATCTCTATTTGTCAGCCAGTTCCTGCTTGAAACAGCTTTGAATACAATGATCGAAAACTAATGCAAGTCTACAGGTTTTAAGTTTTGGCTAAACATGTCAGACAAAAAGTAATTTAGACATGTTTACAATGGAGAGTGAGAAGAGCCTGAATTCGTGTATAATTTTACTCTAAATTGCACCAGTACCTCTTTTGAAGATCTTCATCAGACAGACTGAGCACCTTTTTCAATTCTTCATATCGGTCGGCCCTGAGTAGTCGGGAGCCATCGTACAGTGTCAACTCCCTGTCGTGAATAAGCCTGTAGAAAAAGATCAAGCCAATTAATGCTTTTCGGAACTTGCAACAAATGGTGAAAACATCATGCAGTTCATTATCATTCACAGTAGTCATGAAGCATCTGTTTCCACTGGTAAATGGGTCAGCAAATGGATTAATACAATTAAGAAAAGAACCAGAAAGGGGATATAGAGAATATTCTTTCGCATTCAATATAATACAGTAA
>NW_025155552.1:0-1446 GCF_004010195.1 Chiloscyllium plagiosum
ACAGGCAGCTGTGAGGTCCAGTAGAACTGTACCAGAATTCAGGCCTTTTGGAATCCACTTTTAATGTTGGTCATGATGCAAAGTCATGGGTTTACTGATCTGAACAATGATCAGGAGTTTGCCATATTTTTGAATTGGGCAATAATAAGATATGAGCTACAATTATTCAACTGAACAATAACTGCATCATCTCTGAAAATAATTAAGTTGATTCTATATTGATGGAATTAAAATTTAAACACGAAAAACCTTTTATTATACTAAAGTAAGGAATCACATTTTGTTTTGTATCGAAAACGAACATGTCTGGCTATTTTGGTGATCACAATTACACATTGAATCTCAGTATTCAAATACATACATTGTCGCTCTATCATTTACAAAGTGGCTGACCTCTAACTGATTACATATTCAGATTGAACAAATGATTGAAAAATCAAATAGACTTACAACTCTTACACATTTAAATATAATCAATCGATTTAATTTCTTACCTGAAATATGTGAGCTTCAGCTATTTGCCAACAATTATATTAGTTTTAAAATAATGATGGAAAAGGATAGACTAGATGTAAATGTTAATGTTCTAAATTGGAGAAATGCCAATTTTGATGGTATTAGGCAATAACTTTCAAAAGCTGATGGCAGCAGATGTTCGCAGGGAAAGGGATGGCTGGAAAATGGAAAGCTTTCAGAAATGAGATAACGAGAGTCCAGAGACAATATATACCTGTTAGGATGAAAGGAAAGGCTGGTAGGTATAGAGAATGCTGAATGACTAATGAAATTGAGGGTCTGGTTACGAAAAAAGAGGAAGCATATGACAGGTACAGGCAGGATAGGTCGAGTGAATCCTTTGAGTATAAAGGCAGGAGGAGTATACTAGAGAGGGAAGTCAGGAAATCAAAAAGGGGATATGAGATAGTTTTGGCAAATAGATTTAGGGAGAATCCAAAAGGACTTTACAAATACATTGAGGACAAAAGGGTAAATAGGGAGAGAATAGAGCTCTCAATGTTCAGCAAGACAGCCTTTGTGTGGAGCTGCAGGAGTTAGGGGAGATACTAAATGAGTATTTTGTATCAGTGTTTACTCAGGAGAAGGACATGGGCGATGTAGATATACAGAGAAATAGATGGTGACATCTTAAAAAATGTTCATATTACAGAGGAGGAAGTGCTGATGTCTTGAAATGCATAAAAGTAAATAAATCCCCAGGACCCAATCGATCAGGTGTAGCCTAGAACTCTGTGGGAAGCTAGAGAACTGATTGCTGGGCCTCTTGCTGAGATACTTGTACCATTGATAGCCACAAGTGAGGTGCCAGAAGACTGGAGGTTGGTGAACATGGTGCCACTGTTTAAGAAAAGTGTTAAGGACAAGCCAGGGAACTATAGACCAGTGAGACTGATGTCAGTGGAGGGCATGTTGTTGCAGGGAATCCTG
>NW_025155553.1:0-1446 GCF_004010195.1 Chiloscyllium plagiosum
TCTGACTCCTCACTCCCTCCTCCCCATTCCTGATGAAGAGCTTATGCTCAAAACGCTGACTCTCCTGCGCCAGGGATACTGCCTGACCGGCCGTGCTTTTCCAGCGCTACACGATTTCACTCTGTGCTGTGGTAACAGTATGTTAAAGCCCAGTGCAGGTCATCCGTCATCTCAATCAGGTCATAGGGTCTAAGGTTGGTCAGTAATGTCTGACCCCAGAACAGTAACACTGACTGACTGGAGACAACCCAGATCAAGTCCCAGTGAGAGTGTTATTGACCTTCACACTCAAAGCCCACCAAGGAGGTGGTTGTTGTTAGTCTCAATGTTGCCACAGATTAAGTTCTCCCAGAGATTCATAATTCATTCTAGATTTTAAACAAGGGAGGGATGTTGTGGGGAGACAGATGGGAAGGCATGGAGAGGAAACCAAAAGGAGAGAGAATTGCACTTCTGTTATACCGTTCATGAGCTCAGGATGTTCAAAGATGTTTTACAGCTAATGGAATACTTCCAAAGTCTAGTCATTGTTGTAATGTGGGAACTGTGACAGCCCATTTACTCTCAGCAGGCTCCCACAATAACAGCGAACTATTGACAAGGATCTCAGGGATAGGACACGGAGTGGAGAATAGGATGGAATGGCAAGTGAAACCCAAGCAGCCAATGAGGCCTGAGTATGAGGCTGGGTGGAAGGGAGATGTCAAAGGAAATGGGCTTCTTAAAATTCCTTCATGGATGTGGGGTTCACTAAATGGGCCAGCATTTATTACCTATCCCTAGTTGCCCTGGTGAAGTTGGTGCTGAGTTGCTTTCTTGAACCATTGCATTTATGTGCTGTAAATAGACTCATGAAGCCCTTAGAGGGGAAATTCCAGGATTTTGACCCAGTGGCAGTGAAGGAACAGTTCAAAGTCAGGATGGTGAGTGGCTTGCATGAAACTTTCAGGGATTGGTGTTCCCATATATCTGCTGCCCTTGTCGTTCCAGACTGAAGCGGTCATGGGTTTGGAAGGAACTATTTTAAGGACGTTTGATGAGCTGGTGTTAGTGGTACAGTTAGCTGAAAATGATCACCCCTGTACAGCTGTGGTCATTCCCTTTCCTCTTATATCGGTGAAACCTGTCAATAAATAACTCCTGGTCAGTAATATCAACAACAACAACTTGTATTAATATAGCATCTTTAATATAGTAACCATTCAAAAGGTGGGGATATACGGTGTTTGTGATGGTGACCAAAAAGAGACAAAGAGCTCATTCTAAGAAGTGAGAGGGGTTTTTGGACGAAATCCCCGTGCTGAGGGCCTGGGAGACTGAAGGCACAGCTGCCAGTCATGAGGGGGAAGGCCAGATTGGAGAGTTTGGGAGAGGGGGGAGGAATTGAAGATAACCATGTGGTCCATTATATCACCTCCCCCACCTGCTGCAGCCGGAGACTGGGGA
>NW_025155554.1:0-1446 GCF_004010195.1 Chiloscyllium plagiosum
GCAACACACCAACCGTGAGTCTCTCTCGTCCTCTCAGAACCTCCTATCTGTCCCTCTAACTATGGAGTCCCCAGTGACTACTGCTCTGCTCCTCTTCCCGTTTCCCTTCTGAGCAGCAGGGACAGACGCTGTGCCAGAGCCCTCTACCCCACTGCTTTGCCGTGATAATCCCCCCCACATAGTATCCAAAACGGTATACTTATTGTTGAGGTGAATGGCCACACTGCACTGCTCCTCTTCCCGTTTCCCTTCTGAGCAGCAGGGACAGACGCTGTGCCAGAGCCCTCTACCCCACTGCTTTCCCGTGATAATTCCCCCCACATAGTATCCAAAACGGTATACTTATTGTTGAGGTGAATGGCCACACTGCACTGCACTGCCTGCCGGTTCCCTTTCTGTCCCCTGACTGTAACCCATTTGCCTTTTTCTTGTACTTTAGGAGTGACTACCTCCCTGTAACTCCTCTCAATAACCCCCTCTGCCACGAATGATCCGAAGTTCATCCAGCTCCAGCTCCAGTTCCCTAACACGGTATTCAAGGAGCTGGAGTCAGGTGCACTTCCAGCAGATGTAGTCAGCAGGGACTCTGGTGGTGACCCTTACCTCCCATGTAATGCAGGAGGAACATTCAACTGCCCTAAACTCCATTCCCATTAGTCTAAATTCCCAAAGAGACTGTTGAAAAAAAAGGAATAAAAAAACTCGTTAACTTTCCAAGCTGTGGCAGAGGTACTTTGTTTTTGGTTAGAGGAGGAGAATGGGTGCTTTAACAGATTATAAGGCAAGGTAAGCTTTTCTGGGTGTTTGGTTTAATTCACAGACGGGTTCATTGCTGTGTCGTAACACCACACTTGGAACATTGTGTTCAGTTCTGGTCGCCATGTTATAGGAAAGATGTGGAAAGATATACTGAGTGTGTAGAGGAATCCTTAGGGATCAACAGAATTATTGGCACACACCACACGATCGAGTGAAATATTGAGGAACTCACCACGCGAAAAATAAATACTGGCAGATTCTGCATGTCTGTATAAACGTCAGTGTGTCAGTGTTTGTGGTGTGTCTGTACTGATGCCTGTACATCTGTGTGTGCACGTGCATCAGTGTATTGGCATTTCTCTCTGTGTGCTTTAGTATCTGTGTGACTGCATCAGTCTCTATGTGGGCCTGTGTATCTATATTCATATCTTTGTGTATCTGCGTGTCTCTGTGCGTATCCGGGTGCACAGCGGATCTGCCAGCCTCTGTGGTGTTTAAAGTGATGCAATGTCCGCCTCTGCTGGCCTTCACACTCTACTGCATTGATAGCAGTGGAGGGAGAAATCCATAAGGGATTCAGTCCAGGAGATGGGGAAAGGGAGGTAGATCATAGCATCTTCCAAACTGACAGCAACATCTGCACACACACACACACACACACACACAAACACACAGTTCGGTATAAGG
>NW_025155555.1:0-1302 GCF_004010195.1 Chiloscyllium plagiosum
TCTCATTGCACCTCACCTTTTCCTAAACTTTCATCATTCATTAATAATCTGACTTCCTGTTTACCACCAAAATGGATGCTCACATTTACCCACATTATATTGCATTTGCCGAACATTTGTCCACTTAGCCAGCCTGTCCAAGTAATCCTGCAGCCTCTTGGTATCCTCCTCACACCACACACTGTCATCCAGCTGAGTGTCATCTGCAAATTTGGAGGGATTGCATTCAATTCCTTTGTCCATATCATTTATGTATATTGTGAACAGCTGGGGTCCCAGCACTGAACCCTGCGGTACCCCACTCATCACTGCCTGCCACTCTGAGAAGGACCCATTTATTCCAACTCTCTGCTTTCTATCTGGCAACGGGTTCTCTCTCCATGTCAATACATTTCCTCCAATACCATGAGGTTTAATGTAACTCACTAATCTCTTGTATGGGACCTTGTCAAAAGCCTTTTGAAATTCCAGATACACGCTATCCACTGAGTTCTGAGGGAGGGTCACTCAATCCGAAACTCTAACTTCGACTGTTCTCCACAGATACTGCCTGATCTGCTGAAATATTGCATCAATTTTTGTTTTTTTTTGTCCACTGATTCAGCCTTGGCCACTCTCAACTGATCACATCCTCAAAACCTTCCAGAAGATGTGTCAGGCCTGAATTGCCTTTCGTAAATCCATGCTGACTTGGACCGATCCTGTCACTGCTTTCCAAATGCTCGGTTATTGTATCTTTAATAACTGACTCCAGTGTTTTCCTCATGTATAATTCCTCATTTTCACTCTCTCTCCTTTTATTAAAAAGTGGGGTTACATTGGATATGTATAGTCCATTGGAACTCTGTCAGAGTCGACAGAATGCCAGAAAATGATCACCAATGTGCCCACTATTTCTACACCCACTTTCTTAAGGACTCTGAGTTGCAGAGCATCAGGCCGTGGGGACATATTAAGTTTTGATAGCATCAGCTTCTCCAAGACCATTTCCTGACTAACAAGGATTATCTTCAGTTCCTCCTTCACACTTGACTCACTATCCCCTCACATTTCCTTTCAATAGGATGTGCATCCTTGGATAATTAGTTCCCAACCCTGATTCCCTTGCAGCCACGTCCCTGCACTACAGGCTCATTTACCTTGTTTCATATACTCAATGCATCTAGTACAACACCCTCAGTCATGCACTGACTGCCTCCTTCTCATAGTTATCTCCTTTAGAAATCACAGAATCCCTACAGTGTGGAAGCAGGCCATTCAGCTCATACTGACCTGCAAAAAGCATCCCACCCACCCTACAAT
>NW_025155555.1:1334-1446 GCF_004010195.1 Chiloscyllium plagiosum
GATTCCTGATCCTTTCCATACTCTCTATCCTATTACTTGGTCTGGATGCTTTTATAAAGTGTCCTGAGCCCCTACCTTTTTTAATTAGTTTAAATTCATCGGAAGCTTGATT
>NW_025155556.1:0-1446 GCF_004010195.1 Chiloscyllium plagiosum
AATACTGTCTGATATTTCATTTTCACGCATCAATATTGGTGACAATGGACAGTGGTTTTGTGAGGTAACAATGCACGCTCTGCAATCACAATTTTGGGGATCAATGAGTTTCTGCACCACAGCCTCACCACCTTTGAACACTTTATTTCGGTTATGTCCCCGAATGTTTTAACCGTCAAACACATTGTTGCGGCCAGCAAAACACTCAGGAGACTTAGAAGTCAAAGCAATAGAGACAGTCCCAAGGTCCCACAGATGGAAAACGTAAGAAAATTCATAACTTTACTCTGTGTAATCTCGGGATATTTAATACTATTATGGTCTATTTTTTTGATGTATTCTATATGGGGTCGCATGTGTAGATGGATCACAGGTCTGTATTTCTCCCGTTTGCTGCACAAACCATTGCATATATACTGTAACTCAAAAAATGTTTGGATAGCAAATGAAAAATGTGGTGACCAATCCAGATATGTTTATTGGAAAGGTGAATAAATTATGAAATATATTTAATCCTTTGCAGTAAAATTGTTTTTGTTTTGATGAACTATCCTTCCTAACAGATGTGACTGACAATGTTAGTACTTACACACTCAATCTGGGGGGAAAAAACAATGGCATATTGTACAAGACACATCAAGAATCTTAAAATATGGAATCATCTCACCAGACTCGGAAACAACAGGAAACTTTTACCAATATATTAGCGCACCAGGCAGTTTTATACTCACTGATATAGTTAACTGCCGAAAAACCACAATTAATTGGCAAGTAATTTAACTTGAAGACAGGGCATTTGCATTGTTTGACAGCTTCAGCGTGGTTTACTCATTTATTACCTTTCAAGAAATGGAGACTGTGAGGAACATTTAACACTCCCAAGCTATTTGGTAATCCATTGAGAGATGAGTAGAAAGGCAATGACAAACAGAGCTCTGTCGATGGTAATGTTCCATCATACAATCCAGTGCAGAAGAAGGTGCGAATATGAATTGAGGATCTCGCAAGATTTGTGAAGGTTTGTAGCTCAGGTTGAGGTTTACGGTGTAGGTTTGCTCGCTGAGCTGTAGGTCTGATATCCAGAGGTTTCATTACCTGAATAGGAAACATCATCCAAGTGAAGCGAAGATGTTGTCTCCTGTTTTCTATTTATATGTTTCTCCTGGATGGGGTTCCTGGGGTTTGTGGTGATGACATGTCCTGTTCGTTTTCTGAGGGGTTGATAGATGGCATCTCGATCTTAGTGCTTGTTTATGGCATTGTGGTTGGAGTGCCAGGCCTCTAGGAATTCTCTGGCATGTCTTTGCTTAGCCTGTCCCAGGGTAGATGTGTTGTCACTGTCGAAATGCTGTTTTTTCTCATCAGTGTGTAGGGCGATGAGGGAGACGGGGTCGTGCCTTTTTGTGGCTAGCCGGTGTTCATGTATCCTGGAGACATTTAACATCA
>NW_025155557.1:0-1446 GCF_004010195.1 Chiloscyllium plagiosum
CACACCCCAAATTTCCCAACTTCCTGTTCCTCCAAAACATCCCATATCTTTCAATATTCCGGTCCAAGTCTGTGTCATCCTGCAGCTGTGTCTCACTAATGTATATCTGATCTTAGTGGGTGGCATGGTGGCACAGTGGTTAGCACTGCTACCTCACAGCGCCAGAGACCTGGGTTCTATTCCTGCCTCAGGTGACTGACTATGTGGAGTTTGCACATTTGCCCTGTGTCTGTGTGGATTTCCTCCCACAGTCCAAAAATGTGAAGGCTCGGTGAATTGGCCATGCTAAATTGCCTGTAGTGTTAGGGGCAGGGGTAAATATGGGGCTGGGCAGGTTGCTGGTCGGTGTGGACTTGTTGGGCCGAAGGGCCTGTTTCCACACTGTAAGTAATCTAATCTTATTTATTTACTTCTATTCATGCTCTCAGTCCATCTGTCTTGTTCCGAATGCTGTGCACATTCAGATACAGGACCTTTAGATTTGTCATTTCATTACTTTGAAAGTCTCTGGCCTTATCAAGTGGTTGAGTCTTGAATACAGACTCCATCTCTTCCTGCTGGGCTCTGTTTATCATATCCCCAGTAGTACCTTTCTGACTTGTATTACAGACCAGAGCAAAACCCTTCAAGGTACGCTGAGAAGATAGTCTAGACCCAAACTATTTTCTTGTTTTAGGAGTAAGTGGAAGGTGTTGCATTCCAGTTGCAATTTAATTGGTTAAACTAATTAACATCAAGCAAAACGCACTTTAGTTTTAGACAACAGTTAAAATACAAAGTAAAAATAAAAGAATTGGCTTAATTGTACCTGTACCAAAATGCTTAAAAATGATCGATGCATTAGCTACTAAGTAACTGTTCCAATACATCAACATTCCATAAACTCCCACTTGGCATAGGTGTATTGAGTAAAACAGATTGTCTCACATCCAATTGAGTAGCAGGAAGGGAACCCCAGTTTTTAGCTGTAACAGAGAGAGGAATAGGAGCTTCCACACACAGCTTCAAGACCCCAGCAACTGCAGAAAGGTAAAACTAAAACTCCTGGTGCTGTGGGAGTTTGACCCCACCCATTCAGCCTGCTTTTATTGTTCCAAGTTTTAAAAAAATCAGCTCAGAAATTAGTTACTATATTGCCTTTGGTTTAGACTTCCCAGCACCTTTGTCTCAACCTTTCTTCAATTAAAAATAAGGACAAACTACACCTCTTAATGTCACACCATTGTCACACCCATCCCCTCAACATAAATAAGCCAGCAATATACCAAGATGGCTTCGTTTTTAAAAACCTTGCATTATACTCTACTGATACCCTACAACACGTATACATTACATTGATTCTCAGCATGCGAACACATACTATTACCTATTGTTTCAGGCCATTTGGTCATTTGGTCCCACCACCAAACACCACCTTCCCCCTTCATCAAAGTGATGACAACACAT
>NW_025155558.1:0-1446 GCF_004010195.1 Chiloscyllium plagiosum
GAATTTACAAGAGCTAGTGGGTGTGATGGATGGCAGTTATAGGAAGGGAAAAAAGCTGCCGATATAGTCAGGTAGATGGGTTAACTCCAAGAAAGGTAGGCAGATAGTACAGGAGTCTTCCCCATTTCGAACAAGTATGATGTTTTGGAAAGTGTAGGATGTGACGGACTTTCAGGGTAATGTAGCTTTAATAGCCAAATAGACAAATTTCTGATATCAAGACAGACTCTAATATAATGAGGGGTACGTTGGGTTCCAAGCAATCGATTGTGTTAGGGGAATCTCTAGTCAGAGGCACTGACAGACATCTCTGCGGCTAGCTGCAAAAAATCAGAACGGTGTGTTGCGTCCCTGGTGCCAGGATCAAGGATGTCACAGAGAGGGTGCAGCATGTTCTCAAACAGGAGAGGGACCAACAGGAGGTCAATGTACACATTGGTACCAACGACACAGGAAGGGAAAAGGATGAGATTCTGAAGGGAGAATATAGGGAGTTAGGTAGGAATTTAAAAAGGAGGTCCTCGATGGTAGTAATATCTTGATTACTCCCTGTGCTATGAGCTAATGAGGGTAGGAATAGAAGGATAGAGCAGATGAATGCGTGGCTGAGGAGCTGGTGTATGGGAAAAAGATTCACATTTTTGGATCATTGGAATCTCTTCTGGGGTAGAAGTGACCTGTACAAGAAGGATGGCACCTGAATTGGAAGAAGACTAATATACTGGCAGGGAGATTTTCTAGAGTTCGTCAGGAGGATTTAAACTAGTAAGGTGGTGGTGGGTGGGGCGGGGGGGTTGTGGAGGGATCAATCTTATACTGATACAGTTGAGAAAAGAAGCGAGTCAAACAATCAGGTCAGGCAGGGACAAAGCAGAGAAGAAGGTAGGTCTGATGAATTAAATTGCATTTATATCAATGCAAGCGGCCCAACAGGGAAGGCAGATAAACCCAGGGCATGGTTAGGAACATGGGACTGGGATATCATAGCAATTACAGAAATATGGCTCAGGAATGGACAGGACTGCAGGATACAAATGCTACAGGAAGGATAGAAAGGGAGGCAAGAGAGGAGGAGAGTGGCATTTTTGATAAGGGACAGCATTATGGCTGTACTTAGAATATTCCCAGAAATACATCCAGGGAAGTTATATGGGTAGAACTGAGAAATAAGAAAGGGATGATCACCTTAGTAAGATTGTATTAGAGACCCCCTAATAGTCAGAGGAAAATTGAGAAACAAATTTGTAAGGAGATCTCAGTTATCTGTAAGAATAATAGTGTGATTATGGTAGGGGATTTTAACGTTCCAAACATAGATTGGGACTGCCGTAGTGTTAAGGGTTTAGATGGAGACTAATTTATTAAGCGTGTACAAGGCAATTTTCTGATTCAGTATGTGGATGCACCTACTAAGAAGGTGCAAAACTTGACTTACTCCTGGGAAAT
>NW_025155559.1:0-1446 GCF_004010195.1 Chiloscyllium plagiosum
TCAGTGTGCATTGATGCATTATCATTCCATGTGCGTGCGTGTAGTCTCAGTCTGCATGGATGCAATATCATTCCGTGCATGTGTGTGTAGTATCAGTCTGCATGGATGCAATATCATTCCATTTGTGTGTGAGCAGTATCAGTTTGCATGAATGCTATATCATTCCGTGTGTGTATCGTATCGGTCTGCATGGATGCAATATCATTCCGTGTGTGTGTGTGTGTAGTATCAGTCTGCATGGATGCTATGTCATTCCGTGTGTGTGTCGTATCAGTCTGCATGGATGCAATATCATTCCGTGTGTGTGTCCTGTCAGTCTGCATGGATGCAACATCATTCCGTGCGTGTGTAGTATCAGTCTGCATGGATGCAATATCATTCCGTGTGAATGTGTAGTATCAGTCTGCATGGATGCAAAATAATTCCGTGCGTGTGTAGTATCAGTCTGCATGGATGCAATATCATTCAGTGTGTGCGTGTAATATCAGTCTGCATGGTTGCAATATCATTCCATTCATGTGTAGTATCAGTCTGCATGGATGCAATATCATTCCGTGTGTATGTGTAGTATCAGTCTGCATGGATGCAATATCATTGCGTGCGTGTGTATTATCAGTCTACATGGATGCAATATCATTGCGTGTGTATGTGTAGTATCAGTCTGCATGGATGCAATATCATTCCATGTATGCGTGTGGTATCAGTCTGCATGGATGCAATATCATTCCGTATGTATGTGTAGTATCAGTCTACATGGATGCAATATTATTCCCTGCATGTGTAGTATCAGTCTGCATGGATGCAATATCATTCCGTGCGTGTGTATTATCAGTCTGCATGGATGCAATATCATTCCATGTGTGCGTGTAGTATCAGTCTGCATGGATGCAATATCATTCCGTGCGTGTGCATTATCTGTCTGCAAGGACACAATATCATTCCGTGTGTGCGTGTGGTAGCAGTATGCATGGATGCAATATCATTCCGTGTGTGTGTAGTATCAGTCTGCATGGATGAAACACATTCCGTGTGTGTGTAGTATCAGTCTGCATGGATGCAATATCATTCCGTGTGTGTGTAGTATCAGTCTGCATGGATGCAATATCATTCCGTGTGTGCGTGTAGTATCAGTCTGCATGGATGCAATATCATTCCCTGCGTGTGTAGTATCAGTCTGCATGGATGCAATATCCTTCCCTGCGTGTGTACTATCAGTCTGCATTGATGCAATATCATTCCGTGTGTGCGTGTAGTATCAGTATGCATGGATGCAATATCATTCCGTGTGTGTGTGTAGTATCAGTCTGCATGGATGCAATATCATTCCGTGTGTGCGTGTAGTATCAGTATGCATGGATGCAATATCATTCCGTGTGTGTGTAGTATCAGTCTGCATGGATGAAACACATTCCGTGTGTGTGTATTGTCAGTCTGCATGGATGCAAT
>NW_025155560.1:0-1446 GCF_004010195.1 Chiloscyllium plagiosum
GGCAGCGCAGAGGGCCGTGATCCGCAGTAGCTTAGTCACCGAAGGCTGTGCAAAAAGTGCCGACTCAGTGACTTCCAACCACGTGCCTGTAGATCATTTCCCAGTAATCTAGGAGCTTCTATGACTTTTTGCTTGTCCTTATATGAGTGGAAGTGCACTAGGACCGAGTGGGGGTGCTGCACTGGCCCTGACCTGTGCACTGTAACCCGATAAACCCTTTCAATCTGAAGCCTGCTGGACTCGATGTGAAGGCCCAAAAACTTCGGCAGCCAGCTTTCAAAGAAGCTGACTGGCTGCTCACCTTCCTCACCTTCAGGGAGCCCGACAATTCGGAGAGTTATCCTCCAACCTCGATTTTCAAGGTCGTCGATATGTCCTTGCAAGGTCCGCATCTCTCGCTCCAGCACCTGGATCTGACTGGATGAGGACTCCATCGCAGCTTCCAAGGTCTTAGTTTGACCCTCCACCTCCTCCAGCCTCTCCCCAAGGCCCTGGATCTCCTGCTCATGCTTCTGCAGCATGGATGTGATAGGTTGGATCTGGGCAGGAATCTCCCCACGGATCTCCTCAATCGCAGCCCCAACTTTCAAGGTAAATCTCTCCATCGCCGCAGCCAATTCCCGTGAGTCTGTCAGGTCCCCGGGTGGGTTTAGGAGAGGCTACTGTGTCTGGTGTGGTAGGTGCTGCAGGGGAGTGTCCTCCCTGCTGCTGTTTGCTTGCTCCTTTTCCCTTTGGCATCTTTTCCACTCCCAAACATTAACAAATATGTGTTCTCTAAGGTTTTAAACTAATAATCCCTCCACATAAATTGGCCGGGGATGGCAGAAAACACCAGTATGCCTTGGCTGTTGGACAGAATCACCGCCATCTTGCCGAGACCGAGCTGCCTTCTTGAACCGCTGCAATCCATGAGCTACAGTCGACCCACAATGACCATAGGGAGGAGATTCCAGTGTATAGCACCAATCAAGTGGGCTGCTTTGTATTGGATGGTGTGGAGCTTTGTGAGTGTTGTTGGAGGTGCACCCATCCAAAGCAGGCGGGGAGGATTCCATCACACTCCTGACTTGTGCCCTGTAGACGGTGGGCAGGCTTTGAGGAGTCAGGAAGTGAGTTACTCCCAGCAGGATTCCTAATGTCTGACCTGCTCTTGGAGCCACTGTGTTTGTATAGTGAGTTCAGTTGAGTTTCTGGCCAATCGTAATCCCCAGGATGTTGGTCGTGGGGGATTGGGTGAGGATAACATTATTGAATGCCAAGGGGTGGTAATTAGATTGTCTCTTATTGGAGATGTTCATAACCTGGCATTTGTCTGATGCTAATGTTAGCCTAGGTCTGGATATTGTCCAGATCCTGTTGCATTTGAACACAGACTGCTTCAGTATCTGAATGAAACATTGTTCAATCATCTGCGAACATCCAAATTTCTGACCTTATGATGAGAGT
>NW_025155561.1:0-1446 GCF_004010195.1 Chiloscyllium plagiosum
TGCTGTAAATAATTGGCTAGGACACCTAAAGAACACTCGTCCTCTAAATAATACACCATGCGATCTTTCACATCCATTTGTGAAAGCAAATGGGCTCATTTTCAGATTTAAAACAGCTGAACAAGTTTGACAGTTTAGCAACAAGCTATATAGATCATGTTCTCTTGAGTGGGGTTCTATCTAATCACCGATAACTCTGACTGAAATTACGTGTTTTGGCAATGGACTTCAACGAACTATTGGATTTTTGGAGTATGGAATACAGAGGAGGAAGTGCTGGATGTCTTGAAATGCATAAAAGTGGATAAATCCCCAGGACCTAAAACTCTGTGGGTAGCTAGGAAAGTGATTGCTGGGCCTCTTACTAAAATATTTGTATCATCGATAGTCACAGGTGAGGTGCCGGAAGACTGGAGGTTGGTTAATGTGGTGCAACTGTTTAAGAAAGGTGATAAGGACAAGCCAGGGAACTATAGATCAGTGAGCCTGACGTCGCTTGTTTGCCAAGTTGTTGAAGGAAATCCTGAGAGACAGGATGTGCATGTATTTGGAAAGGCAAGGACTGATTAGGGATAATCAATATGGCTTTGTGCATGAGAAAACATGTCTCACAAACTTGATTGAGCTTTTTGAAGAAGTAACTAAGAGGTTTGATGAGGGCAGAACAGTAGATGTGATCTATATGGACTACAGTAAGGTGTTTGACAAGGTTCCTCATGGGAGACTGATTAGCAAGGTTAGATCTCATGGAATACAGGGAGAACTCACCATTTAGATACAGAACTGGCTGAAAGGTAGAAGACTGAGATGGTGGTGGAGGGTTGTTTTTCAGACTGGAGGCCTGTGACCAGTGTAGTGCCACAAGCATCGGTGCTGGGTCCTCTCCTGTTTGTCATTTATGTAAATGATTTGGATGCGAGCATAAGACTTACAGTTAGTAAGTTTGATGACACCAAAATTGGAGGTGTAGTGGACATCGAAGAAGGTTACCTCAGATTACAACAGGATCTTGACCAGATAGGCCAATGGGCTGAGAAGTGGCAAATGGAGTTTAATTCAGATAAATGTGAGGTGCTGCATTTTGGGAAAGCAAATCATTGCAGGACCTGCACACTTAATGGTAAGGTCCGAGGGACTGTGGCTGAACAAAGAGACCTTGGAGTGCAGGTTCGTGGCTCCTTTCATTTGGAGTTGCGGGTGGATGGGATAGTGAAGAAGGCATTTGGTATGCTTACCTTTGTTGATCAGAGTATTGAGTGCAGGGTCATGTTGCAGCTGTTCAGGGCATTGGTTGGGCCGCTGTTGGAGTATTGCATGCGGTTCTGGTCTCCTTCCTTTGGGGATGTTGTGAGGCTTGGTGGGGCTCGGAGGGGGTTTGCAGGGATGTTGCCAGGGTTGGAAGATTTGGGCTATTGGGAGGGGTTGAGTGGGCTGGGGCTATTTTCC
>NW_025155562.1:0-1446 GCF_004010195.1 Chiloscyllium plagiosum
TGTTCTATGTTCTATGTTCTATGTTCTAAATCCAGACAGAGCTGTTTGTAGCGGTATTCCAAGATTTTTAACAAATACTTGTGAAGGACCAGCAAATTAGTCCCTAGTCAGGATGACATGCAACTTGGAAGATACCTTTCAGAGACTGATTTTTCTCTTGTTCCCGTTCCCAGTGCAGAATGTTCTCTAATTCCCATTAATTACAGTTTTGCTCAGGGTCCTTGATTCCACCTTCAGTCAAGTCCTGCTTCGATTGAAAGGGAAATCACTCTGATCTCACCTCAAACTACACGGGCAGATCAGTTGAAAGAATAAGGAGCAAAAGACAAGAACACTGTTTGCTTGAAAAATGTCCTTGCAATATTCAAAAAAAATTGATGCATGGTCTTCCTTAATGCATTATTTCAACATGACATCACTTTTCAAACAATGTTCTGAACGGTGGGTGTTTGTTCTTTTAATTTGCTTCCAATTCAGTGTAAACATGAGAATGTGAATTGATCTTCTATAGTGTGTTTATAATCCAGAATTTAATTCAATCTTTATCATCATTGCTCTAGCTCATTGAAACAAAAATAATGAATGAGCCCGTGTCCATCCTGCAGATGAAAAAGTTCTTTCAGCTCTGACTATTGCAGCTAATGTTGTAAAGACTAAGCTGCAGGCCCACGTGAAACGAAAATGCTGCAGGGCAAGGTGCCAAACGCTAGTCCAAGATTAATTATGTCCAATCATTATGAATAATACATGCAGAGGGGCGGAATATAAAAGCAGAATTCAGCTCCATGTCCAAAATACTGTTTGTGGCTCCCTCACAAAAGACCACAACTGATTCATGGTGTAAATTCACCAAAATAGGAAAAACAAGAGACTGGAATTCCCAATTCTGCAATCACATCAGTAGAACAGGAAGAAAATCAAGGTCTGTTTCTGAAATTCATAAATTGTGATGATAAGAATGTGGTATATGTGGGGGGGGGGGATGTTAGAGGATGATAAACAATGTTGTCGAAGACACAATGATTATCCAGGTGGGTCACAGTGAGCAGGAACGTGTTGGTTACAGGAGGGTACAAACAGATTTTCAGATGGCCAGATCAATGACTGATAAAAGGTAATTCTGAAATATGTGAGATGCTGCACTTTGGAAGATGTAACAGGACAAGGGAGAACACAAACCATGAAGATAGGTTAGATTTGCTTTTGGAGCAGAGTAGAGTGAGGGGTGAACCTGACAGAGGTGTATTATAGCATGAGAGGTATGGGATGAGTGAACAGACAACAACTATTCCCCTTAGTCAAAGCGTCAAAAACAATGGGAAATATGTTTGAAGTCAAAGAGAATATACTAACAGAGGATTTGTGAAATCTGTTTCGATATGATATGTGTGAAAAATGCATTGCCTGGGAGGATGGTTCAGGAAGGTAACCTCACAAACATTATAA
>NW_025155563.1:0-1446 GCF_004010195.1 Chiloscyllium plagiosum
AGACACAGAGAGAGAGAGACAGAGAGGGGGCCGGGGCTGGGGTGGGGAATGTGTGACACAGGAGCCAGATATTGAACCCTGTTCCCTAACTCCCATCTGCTCACAGTCACTCTGAGTCACTGGTAGAAATCAAATGAATGATTTTATTGTCATGTGGACGTTTACAGTGAGAGAAGAAACAACCCCCAGTAAAACACTGGGGAAAGCCCTTCCATGTTGCCATTTCAGAACACAAAGGGGAAAATAAAGCAAAGAGAGAGCTTCCAACCACATCAGTGTGGAAAGGGTGGCTGGTCGCAGTTACTGGCACCAAACAACTCCACCCCCCCCTCCCCGAATTCAAACTTGTGGAGTGTTTATTCTGGAGAGGACTTAAGAACTACACTTGGTAAGAATTTCCAACAAGATACTGCACTAAGATCTGGAATCCCAGAGAGAGACACACAGACACACAGAGAGAGAGACACACAGACACACAGAGAGAGAGAGAGACAGACACACAGAGAGAGAGAGACAGACACAGAAAGAGACAGAAAGAGACAGAAAGAGACAGAAAGAGACACACACGACAAAGAGACACACACAGACACACACAAAGAGAGACACACAGAGACAAACAGTCACAAGTGTAGAGGGAGAGGTACAGTGGGTGGGTGTGAGACAGAGAGAGGGAGAGTGTGCCACAGAGACAGTGTGCTTGTTTTAATAATGTTAATGATGGGGGGGACGGGGGGACGGGGGGGGAGGTGGGCAGGGGGTTGTGGGTGAGATAATCAGCCACCCCTCTCCACTTTCCACAAACCAGATCAAATTTATAAGAGTGCTTTGAGAACACAAGCCTTCACACGACCCTGTGTAACAGGAGATTACAGACAGCACCCCAAAGACATTAAACTTGCAAATCGACTCGGTTGTAATCCCTACACCGACCCCACACCAGTCAAAGTCAGAAAGGCAGTCTATTCCACACCCCACCCCACCCCACCCCGTCCAACCTGCCTGATTGGCCTGCCGTCTCTGGAAGACGGAAGAGCTGTTTTTATTTAAAAACAAATTAACGTTAATAACTGCCCGGACTAAGTGCAGCATTCCAAACCAGCCCCACCAGTTTGGTTGGTGTTTGGATGGTTGGGTGTGGCTGAACCGTCAATAACTAACTGGGTTAGCGCCAACTTCGGGTGAATTGTTTCCCAACACCGAACATCAACCAACAACGTTCACACACAACACACACACACACAGTCAACTCCCAGACTGAAACGCTGGAGGTTTTCAAAGAGGGATTTGGAGATAGATGATAGAATCCCGACTGTGTGGGAGCAGGCCATTCGGCCCATCGGGTCGCAACTGACACCCCCCCCCCCTCCCAAGAATATCCCACCCAGGCCCACCCAGGGTGGTTAAGAGGGTGACAGGGACAGGGAGGAGGTGTAGATTGAGTTGACA